>NC_079454.1:43352182-43379682 GCF_903798145.1 Danio aesculapii | reverse complement strand
ACCTATCAATCCATTTATCTACCAATTCATTCATCCATCCATCCATCCATCCAATATTTTTTTACCATATCCATCCATTCATTCACCCAGCCATTCATTCATAAATCATCTATCCATTCATTCATTCATCCTATTTTTTTTACCATCACCATTTATTCATCCATCCATCCATTAATTCATTCATCTATCCATCCATCCTATTACTTTTTTACCATCACCATTTACCTTCAGGGACTCAATATAAATCACGACACCCAATAATTGGAATAATGTAAATCAACTGAACCTTACTGCAAAGTGTTCCCAAACTACACAAAACCCACAAAAACCCCACCAACACTGTGATTGCAATCATTTATGAATAATTTGTCTTTGATCACAATGAAAAAAATTGAACGGAAGCCTGCCGCGCTCATATGTGTAATATCATTCCTTCATGGCACTAAATCTCGGCATGTGCTCTGAGTTCTGGTCAGAAAAAATTGAACATGCTTTTTTTTTTGTTGTTTTTGGCAAAACTAGAGGGAAAAGTTGCACTGCACAAAACACCTACAGATGGATGTTATGATTAAGATGAACTTCGCTCAAAAAGTCGAACGCAAATGCCGAGCATGATACTTGAAGATTTAAATATGGCAAAAGCGGATCAATCTCCTCCGTGTGCTACATGGCTCAAGATATGTGAAATACTGCTTCAGATTGTTGATTAGAAAAGGTCTTTGACTGCATCTGCCACAATCATCCGGGATTACTTCCGAGAACAGTGTATTCTTCTAGTGAGCGGATCAAATAAATGGATAGTTCACACAAAACTGAAAATTAAGTCATCATTATCTCACCCTTTACTTCTTTTAAATCTTTATGAGTCTGCCAAACACAAAATAAGATACCCAGCAAACAAATTTGTGTTTAATAGACGTCTAAACGTAGACAGCTTGGCTAAAACAAGCTAAAATTGGGCTGTCAGTAAAAATCTAATAGACATCTAAGAATAGCCTAAACTAGACTAATCGTCAAATAGACAGATTAGACAGACTTTTTATGTGTAGTCATTCATTTGTGCTTATTTGATGATTAGTCTAGTTTTAGCCTATTCTTAGACTTCTATTAGATTTTCCCTTGACAGCCCAAATTTAGCCTTGTTTTAGTCAAGACGACTATGTTTAGACGTCTATTAGACATCTATTAGACATCTTTTAAAAACAAAAAGTGCTTGTTGGGTACTTTGAAGTATGCTGAAAACTTGTAACTATTGACTTTCATTTTACTTTTGTGGTTCCAAACATTTTAGAGTTTCTTCATTCTGTTGAACACAAAAGAAGTTATTTTGAAGAATGATGAAAATCGGTAACCACTGACTTCCATACAATTTGTTTTTCCAACTATGGAAGTCAATGGTTACTGGTTTCCAACATTCTTCAACATATCTTCTTTTCTGTTCGACAGAAAAAAGAAACTCAAAAATGTTCGTAACCACAAACACAATGCAAGTCAATAGTTACAGGTCTTCATCATTCTTCAAAATATCTTCTTTTGTGTTCAACAGAATAAAGAAACAAAAAAATGCTTGCAACCACACTGAGGGCGAGTAAATAATAAGCACTTTTGTGTGAACCATCCCTTCAACAAAACAAACAGTACCCCAAAATCGTTAAATAACAATAAAAAATATATATATTATCCAAGTTTGCGGGAAACCAAAATATTCACTTGTGATGTTTACATAAATCATTCGAAAATCAATCAAAAAATGAACATACAAAACAAATAAACTATCAAATGACAAAAAAAAAACACCCTCTTTTGTGAGGAAGGTATAGAGTCTATTTTTACGGACGAATGGACCAACCTGCTCTTGAAAGCCGTCTGTATAAACAGCTCACAGAGAGATTTCCCTTTAGAAAACTCCCCACAAAAAAACCTTAACATTTGGAGCGTGGTGGCAGAGACATTCAAAAGTTCAGTTCGGGGGTCTGTTTGACACCCCTTAAACCTTAAGCAGATCCTCGTCGCTGTCGTCAGGATCTAACTGGGCTCTCGTCTGGTTTTTATCCCCATATCGACTCTTATTTTTGCTCCGTGTGTCCACCAGGAGCCCTACCAGATCCTCGTCACTCTCTGCTTTGAGTAATGCCGATTTTAGGCGTGAAGATGAGGGTGCCATTCGGACCCCGGGGACTGTCAGCACCTCGTCTTCGCTGTCCTGCTCATCCAGGGAGAAGGAGCGCAGGGCGTCTGCACGGACCGGTTTGGTTGTGATGTGACCGTTCTCCTGTGGTTCTCGTGTCGGGGTCCCGGTCTCCTCCATCAGCCACTCCATCTCATCTTCACACCCGTCTTCATCTGTATTCACCTAAAAGAAGAGATGGAGAGAAAGACAAGAAGATTGACACACATACATAGTCACGAACATACATATTAGGTTTAATTCTGAGTCATTTTTGAAAATGCTTAAAATGTTACCCTGGAGTATTTGTAAGATACTGGATTTCCTTTCCTGCAGCAGCTCGACACTTTCTGGATTACAAGTTGCCTAAAAAAATAAACAGATGGATATTAAGCAACTCAAGTACAACTCATATGGGGCTCTATTTTAACAATCTAGGCACAAAAGCCTAAAGCGAATGGCGCAAAAGCATTCTGGGCGTGTCCGAATCCACTTGCGCTATTTTAAGGATAGAAAAATACACTATGCGTCCTGGCGCATGGTCTAACAGGGTTATGCTTATTCTCTTATGTATGTTTTAAGCATAACGTGCATTAAACCCATCAGAGTTTCGTCTCCCATTTCCTTTAAAACTAGTTGTGAGGACTTTGTATGTCTAAAAACTGAATGCTTTACTAGCGAAAAAACAGTTAAACAGAGCATCTGCAGCGAGAATAAAAACCGAACCTCCTCTATTTGGCCTCGTTACTTTCTTTTACTTTACTTTTACTGCTTCACTTTTGTGGATGAGGAAACAGTGTTGTACTCACTCCACTGAAGACATCTATTAGCCTACATATTTAATTTAGTTTGTTAAGTGCAAAGATTTTTTTCAAAACTGTTTCTAAATTCAGTTCTAATTTCCAGCAAAGGAATAAATAAACAATAATAAAGTGTGGTCAAACAACTGAGTTATTCAAACACACGTCTTATTCTTATGCTCCATATGGTTATGCATACATCTCAAAAACCCAACAGGTGGACAAATCTAAACTTGTTTTTATTAAAACAAATATAAATATGCATATAAAACAAAGTACTGCTAACAATGATAACATTATACAAATGCAAACGGTCATGAATAAACTGAAAAAAGTTCCCGGAGGTGAAGAAGGCATGAAGGCAGTGGTTTAGCCTATTTAGGTCAATGGTGTAGCCTATTTCAGTTATTCAAAATAGCAACACGCCAACAATGCGCCTTAACACACCTTAATTTTTTAGGCTAGCACGCCCATGAGTCCACAAAGTGGCGCAAATGGATTTGCTATTTAAACAATGTGGTGCAAAACGTGAAAATTGGGGTTGCGCTGGTCTGAAAATAGCACCAAACACATCTTGCGCCGGGTGTATGATAGGGCCAATAGTGTTGAAGTCAAAATTATTCGTATGTTAAGTCATGACGTATGGAATACTATTTCGGGTCCAAGCCACTACTCAGTTGAATTGAAAAAAATTCACTTTATGTCCCCTTTTTAGTCATATCACACATTAAAAGGCATTTAGTTTTTTTTTATAAAATTATGGTGTACCTGGACTTGCTGCATCACAGACATCTATATTTAATGAATCCATATAACTTCTAAAACATGTGTCACATTCTGGCCATCTGATATTAGGTAAGGTTCTATATATTGCTATTGTGATTTCCGAAAGTATTACATCACTTTGTAAACGTTTATTATTAGCATTTGTTGAGCCTCCCGGTAAAGTTTGATCGTGCGACTGGATCCAGAAGCTGCTTTGTGTGACGTCAGACTTAACAAGCGGATTAGCCCTCTTGTTAAATTTGAATACTTTTAAAAATATTTCTTAGGTGCTGTTTATAATTTGGTTTAACACATTTCTAAACATAATAGTTGTAATGACTAATTTCTTATCACATCTGCCTTCATCCATGTTCACCTAAAGGGAGTGACGGATAGAAAGACAGGAAGAGTCATGAACATACAGCGTACATAGTGGCACACATACATTTTCTGTACTTGGAAGATCTTTTGTCTTTGCCATAATATTTTATGCATATTTTTGCAAGATATTAGTATTTAGCTTAAAGTGCAATTTAAAGGCATAGGTTAATTAGGTCAATTAGGCAAGTGGATAAGAGTGGTTTGTTCAGTAGCCAACCAAAAAAAAAAAAACTAAGATGGCTAATAATATTGACCTTAAAGATATATATATATATACATATATATATATATATATATATATATATATATATATATATATATATATATATATATACACATATATATATATATATATATATATATATATATATATATATATATATACACATATATATATATATATATATATATATATATATATATATATATATATATATATACATATACATATATATATATATATACATATACATATATATATATATATATACATATACATATATATATATATATATATATATATATATATATATATATATATATATACATATATATATATATATATATATATATATACATATATATATATATATATATATATATATATATATATATATATATATATATATATATATATATATATATATATATATATATATATATATATATATATATATATATACATACATATATACATATATATACATATATATACATATATACATATATATATATATATATACATATATATATATATATATATATATACATATACATATATATATATATATACATATATATATATATATATATATACATATATATATATATATATATATATATATATATATATATATATATATATATATATATATATATATATATATATATATATATACACACACATATACATATATACATATATATACATATATATACATATATATACATATATACATATATATATATATATATATATATATATATATATATATATATATATATATATATATATATATATATATATATATATATATATATATAAAATGTATTGATTCTTATGTTACTAAAAGACTGACTTCGATACATTGGAATATTAATCAACGTATGATGATTTTCTGTGGTGAAGATTACAGAAGAGAAGAGATTACTTGAAGTGAACTTTAGGTTGAGTCACATGCTCTCTATACAGTACACTGAAATCATGTGAAACTATGTTTATTATTGAGATGTTCGGGATGGGGCCTGGGGGACTGGGGATCCGAGGAACAATGATGGGTGTTGTTGAGTATTAGGGAAGAACATCATAAGACATGAAGAAATTATTTTATGACCAGCGGCGTAGACATGCTGAATAAGTTTCATTGTTAAGACTAATAGAGAAAAATCAATGGTTACAGGTTTTCAGCTTTCTTCAAAATATCTTCTTTTGTGTTCAACAGAAGAAAGAAACTCATGAAGATTTCAAACCAGTGCTGTCCAGTGCTCCTTCGGCTTAGTCCCTTTATTCAACAGGGGTCGCCACAGCGGAAAGAACCGCCAACTCATCCAGCATATGTTTTACACAGCGGATGGCCTTTTAGCTGCAACCCAGTACTGGTAAAAAACCTAGTAAAAGTTTTAATAACCTCCTGTCTTGTTTGTGCAGCAGGAACAAGCACATTTTTAGAAGCAAAACAGTAATGAAGCTGGAAAATTCAGCTTTTAAACAAAAGAATAAATTACATTTTAAAATAGATTCATGCAGAAAACATTTATTCTAAATATATTTTAAAAATATGTGACTATTACTGTGATACAGCATTCTGTGATGCAACTTTCTGTGATTCAACTTTTACTATTTTATTCTTTATTGTATTTTTCAATCAAATAGATGCAGCTTTGATGAGAAGAAAAGATGTATTTTAAAAAGTAAAAAAAAAAAGAAAACTAATGTTTCTAAACGTTTGACTGTCCAGTAAAGTTATGATGCTGAAAAATCAATCAGCTTTAAAACACAGGAATAAATTACATTTGAAAATATATTCATGCAGAAAACATTTATTCTAAATATATTTTAAAAACATGTCACATGTTTTAATTGTATATAAATAACCATTTTATTATTTTATTCTTAATTGTATTTTTCAAAACAAACAGATACAGCTATGATGAAAAGAATAAATGTCATTCAATAATAATAATAATAATAATAATATTAATAATAATGTTTCCAAACGTTTGACTGTCCGTGTCTAAAATGGGCAAGTTTTATTTATTTACTTTTTAAAGATTATTTAGTGTTTTTGAAACAAGTCTCCTCTGCTCGGGTAGGCCGCGTTTATTCAAAATAAAAACAGTAATATTGTAAAACACGATCAGAAATAAAATAGTAATTTTCTGTTTTAACAGTTTAAAATGTCCATATTCCTGTGATGGAAAAGCTATTTTTCTTTTTGTCATAACACCAATCTTCATTGTCACACGATTACTTTATTTATATATTACTCAAATACAGTGTTTCACAACCACGTTCCTGAAGGATCACCAACACTGCATGTTTTGGATGTCTCCTTTGTCTGTCACACCCATTACAGGTTTTTACGTCTCTGCTAATGAGCTGATGATCTGAATCTGGGGTGTTTGGTTAAGGAGACATGGCCTTCAGGAAAGTAGCTGAGAAACACTGCTCTAATATAACTGTCAATGAGAGTTTTAAATGATGTCCATGTCTATTACATAGAAAGTTATTTTTTGTTTTATTGCATTGGTTACCTTTAATTGCGTCGGTACAGATTTGGCTACTGGGAACGCGCGATTCTTCACTTATGCGCAGTGCTGCAGCAGCAAAGGCCACCTTTTCACTTAAAAAAAACATTTTTGCACTTTAAACAAGATACCACCAGGTGGCGCAAGGAACAACCATTTATCCATTGTTGGGCCAGTGCGAGCGAATGCCCCCCAAATCAAACAACCCACTCAGGGATGCGTTTCCAAACACCATTGTTAGCCAACTAAGGTCACAAGTTCCATCGTTATAAATAAATACAAGCAAAAGAAAAAACATAATAGCGTCAGGGTGGTGCAGTGGGTAGCACAATCGCCGCTTGCAAGAAAGCCGCTGGTTCGAGCCCAGGCTGAGTCAGTTGGCATTTCTGTGTTGAGTTTGCATGTTCTCCCTGTGTTCACGTGGGTTTACTCAAGGTGTTCTGGTTTCCCCCACAAGTCCAAAGACATGCGCTATAGGTGAATTGAATAAGCTAAATTGTCCGTAGTGTACGTGTGTGAATGCGAGAGTGTATGGGTGTTTCCCAAGGTTGGGTTGCAACTGGAAAATCATCCGCTGCGTAAAACATATGCTGGATATGTTGGCCGTTCATTCCGCTGTGACGACCCCTGATTAATAAATGTACTAAGCCAAAAAGAAAATGAATGAATGAATGAAAAAACATGGTTACTGGTCAGTTTAAGATATTCCATAAAACACCTTAGGGCTAGGTTTTTTTTTTTTGCTTGAGATTGTCTTTATGTTTCCCTTTTAAATTTAAAGACGTTACATAAAATAATAAAGTAGTTTTAATTACCTCCTGTCTTGTTTGTGCAGCAGGAGAACAAGCAAACAGATTGTGAGCACAACTAACAGCAGGCTAAGCACCGCCCCTAAAGCCTGACTCCGTCCAGAAAGTCCAGTAAGCTCCTCCCCTCCATCAGTACTGTCTATGGAGCTGGAAGAACTATCAAAAAAAAAAAAAAGTCAAATATTATTCATGTGGCAGATCAATGATGTTCAAATGTTCGTGTTTTACTTACATAAATTCACAAACGGTGGAGGTGTGCCAAACAAACAGGTACTGGCAGCTATCGGTCTCTAGCAGGAATTCTGGGATACCCTCTCCTGCTGTTGGGCTGCAGTGGAACAGGATCGCCGAAGACACTGTTTTGGTTTTGTCTCGTCCACAAACAGATTCAGATGGAACCAAGACGTCGAGGTTTCCACCTGACAAAGTACAGCAGGAGGACATTTTATAGAACAGATGCAGTGCAGAAATAATATATATTCATCAATGAAATCTGTGTTAATGAAAATTTACTTTAAAAATAAGTAAAAGTGTAATTTAACAGGAATTTATAGTGCAAAATAAATGTAATTCATAAAACAAAACTGCAACCAATTGATAGTAGATGTGTACTATTTGCTCATAATACAAAAAGGTTATTACTAGGGCTGCATGATATTGAAAAAAATCTGACTGCATTATTTCATTCACTGCGATATACTGTATTTTGCAATATAAATGCAATTTCACAAGATGACTTAAATAGCTTGTAAAGATTGAGATTATTATGAAGGGGAGTGTATCGGCATAAAATACCATTTTAAAATGACAAGCATAGTTAAATACAACAGACAAAAGATGCAAATAAACAAAGATTTTCTGGGGAGTCAAACAGTATTCACTATAATTAATCATTGTATTATAATATTAACACTATATCGTTTTAATTGAGTACAAATGTACATTTAACCTTTTAAGCTACAAATGTTTAATTTATTGTACCTGAATGTTTAAGTTTGCTCAAATGTCTTACAGCCAGGCCTTAAAAACACAAGAAAATAATAAACTTTCACTCGAAGGTTAAAATTTGAAATTACTCCACTATGGTGTTAACAGTAATGTCAGGTCAACTATAATCCTGACTACACTGCAGATCCCTGCGATGTGACTGTGGCAGGCTTTAACATTGCAATATTGATGCTGAAACGATATATTGTGCAGCACTAGTTATTACTAACATACAATAAATAAATAAAAATAAAATTTAGATAAAATACAAACATTTTTATGCAACATTATTTTTGGTGTGAATTCAAAATAATAAAATAAAAAATATATTTTTTTTTAAAAAGAATTAAAATGTATTTTAAACAATATATTTTAACTTTTTTATTACATGATTTACATGAATGAAAGGATGAATCAAAAAGCTATTTAAAAATTGTGTATACACAAATTAATAAAAAATATATTAAAATGTATTTTATCTGTAGAAAACAGTTTTATAAAACAGTATTTTAAATAGTATTTTAGCATTTTTGTTATTAAAAAATATAAAAAGGGTTATGATTAATATAAACAATCAAATAAATAAACTAAAAACAAAACTGAGACATCATACAATATATATATATAACACAATATACACTCATCGGCCACTTTATTAGGTATACCTGTCCCACAGTTCATTAGAGCAAATTTCTAAACAGCCAATCACATGACAGCAACTCAATGCATTTTGGCATGTAGGCACTGTAGAAATTAGACATTGTAGACATGGTCAAGATTATCTGATGCAGTTCAAACAGAGCATCAGAATGGGGAAGAAAGGTGATTTAAGTGACTTTGAATGTGGTAGCTGGTGCCAGACAGCTGGTCTGAGTATTTCAGAAACTGCTGATCTACTGGGATTTTCAAACACCACCATCACTAGGTTTTACAGAGAATGGTCAGAAAAAGAGAAAATGATATGACCCGGAGTGAGATGGCTGCTTGAGTTCTTTGCTCTGCTCAATTTAGTAAATAAATCACGCTTTTTCCTCTGAATTCTTATTTCATTTCGTTGAACAGTCTATTAAAATGTCCGACACACATTATCTGACAAGGATTTTCCTATTTTCACTTCAACGCGTTCGCAGAGGGCCAAAGAAAAGGATACGAAGAAGCCTACTGACCATGCGCCCTCGGCTAATGCCAACACTGACGTAGCTGAAACGCACCTGGACATGTCTTTGATTTTATCAGAAATAAAAGCCAATGGATCACGTCTTGACGGAATCACTAGTCATCTGGAGGGTATTGCCAACTCCGTTTCTTGCCTTCAGAATTCGATTACGGCTCTTTCTGAAAGAGTCACTGATGCTCAATTGCGCCTGGAAGAAGCTGAACGGAGGTCTACCGAGGATTCGGCAACAGCTACAGAAAAGCAGGTGACTAACTTAAAGACGATGATGGATCAGCTGCAGGAAAAAATAGACGACGCTGAAAATAGAGGCCGCCGCAAGAATCTGAAGATTGTGGGCCTGCCAGAAAAAGCAGAGGGCTCTGGTACACTATTATCCTATCTTCAAGATATGATTCCAAAATGGTTAGACCTGCTGGTGGGTTCCCCCGTTCTAGACATTGAACTCCCACTTTTGCATCTGCCAAGCCGAACTCAGCTCCGAGAAGCATCTTAGTTCGGTTTCTGAGGTTCACTGACAAAGAAGCAATCTTAAAAACTGCCATGAAGAAAACGATCACTCATAATGGCTCAGAGCTTCGATTCTACTCTGATCTGTCAGCTGGCCTGCTGCAGAAGCGCCGTGAGTTCAGGACTGTGGGGAAAGCTTTTGTCTCCCGTGGTTTATATCGTGGATTTGCTTATTCGGACAGGCTCAGATGTCTACATAATGGGAAGATTCACCTGTTCAACGACCCGGACTCAGCCAAGGCATATTTGGACTCTCTGGACTGCTAAATCTATTTCCTGGCTGAAAAATATACTTTGACTTTCTGTATAGTGGTTGCTATACAGTATAAGTCACTGATCATGTTTAATGATTTTATTTATTTAGATTTTTTCCAATGGCGTCACCCATTAGTGATAATTATTTATATTAGAGATAACAGTGGAGCGAATTATGACTATAACTTGGTGGTTTCAGTATGCTATTGGCGATTTTTTTCAAAGTTCCTTATTGGGTTTTGTGACTTTTTGATATTATCTGTGTCTCATCAGTTGGGAATGGGGACTTTGGGGGAGGGTTTTATAGGGTTATTTTAGGGTATATAGGGTTACTTTTTTTGGCAGGATCAATGTTATAAAAATGAACATCCTTCCGAGATTAAACGTCCAATTCCAGAATCTGCCATGTTACTTGGATGCAAACTTTAAGAGGATTAATTCCTTAATTTCAAGGTATGTTTGGAATCACAAAAAACCCAGGCTTAAGTTTTTGCTGTTGAATTGATTGAATCTACAAGATGGTTTCCTAGACTCTTATGCTCCCTACCATTTATTCATAATATACAAAAATTCAACATCTTACTAGTATTTTTACGGTAACAATACTCTTTTGATGTGGCAGGATGTTAAGAAATATTTATCCATCCCAAATAAGTGTTCTAAGTCACCTATTACCCTTAATCCTGATTTTCCCAGCTACAATACAGAATATTGGCCCTTTGACTTAGAGATCAAGAGGAGTGTCGGAATTGGGTCATCTCCATAGAATATTTCCCAATTATTCACAGCTATGTTTCAAATGTAAGTTAGACATTGGCACAGTGATTCATGTATTTTGGGAATGTGACAAAATCATAATGTACTGGAATAAGATTCCCAAAAGGATTAAAAAAATAACTGAAAAGACTTTTGCTCTGTCCCCAAAGGTATACCTTCTGAATTGTACATCAGAACTGTGTCTTGATCATGACAAAGAATGTGCATTGAATTTTTGTGTATACTTGGAACAGACTGTGCAGACACCTTCAGTCAATATGTGGCAATCAGACTCCTGCCACTGGAAAAACTGACTTATGATCTACATCAAAGAGCTGAGGTGTTCTGGAGCATTTGGTCCTCCTTCTGAATTTTTCTCGAAAATACTCAATAACCATGTCTTTCTAAATTTGTTTAAAATCTACTTAGATTTTTGTCTTTGCTTTGAAGCATTTGTATGCATTTGTTAGAATATTACAAAAACTGCTGTACATATTGTTACGAGATACCAGTACCACTGTTCTGTTGAAAAAAAAATTTATAGAAAAAGAGAAAATGTCCAATGAGCGGCAGTTCTGTGGGCGCAAATGCCTCGTTGATGCCAGAGGTCAGAGGAGAATGGCCAGACTGGTTCCAGCTGATAAAAAAAGGCAACAATAACTCAAATAACCACTCATTACAACCGAGGTATGGAGAAGAGCATACCGGAGCATACAGGAGCAGAAGACCACACCAGGTGCCAATCCTGTCAGCTAAGAACAGGAAACTGAGGCTACAATTCACACAGGCTCACCAAAATTGGACAAAAGAATATTGGAAAAACTTTGCCCGGTCTGATGAGTCTCGATTTCTGCTGTGACATTCGGATGGTAGGGTCAGAGTTTGGCATCAACAACATGAAAGCATGGATCCATCCTGCCTTGTATTAAAATTTCAGGCTAGTGGTGGTGTAATGGTGGAGGGGATATTTTCTAGGCACATTTTGGGCCCATTAGTACCAATTGAACACTGTGTCAACGCCACATCCTACCCGAGTATTGTTGCTGACCATGTCCATCCCTTTATGACCACAGTGTACCCATCTTCTGATGGCTACTTCTAGCGGGATAATGTCCATGTCATAAAGCGCAAAACGTCTCAGACTGGTTTTTTAAATACATGACAATGAGTTCAGACAGACACCAGATCTTAATCCAATAGAGCACCTTTGGGATAAAGTAGAACGGGAGATTCACATCATAGACAAATCTGCAGCAACTGCGTGATGCTATCATGTCAATATGGACCAAAATATTTCCAGTACCTTGTTGAATCTATGCCACAAAGGATTAAGGCAGTTCTGAATGCAAAAGCGAGCCCAACTCGATACTAGTAAGGTGTACCTAAGAAAGTGGTCGGTGAGTGTATATATAGAAACTTTTACCTATAAAATATTTTTGCAAATTAAGATAAACATTTCCCCACACTGTAGATTCCAATACGCTCTTTCACAGAATTAATCTCACCTTTGATATAATACTTGGCTTTGCTGGAGGAGCCAATTTTCCTGCGGTAACTGTCATTAATCTTGACCTGGCAGATATTGGCACCCAAGCATTTGGAAATGGAGCTGTCTGTGATGCCCGACAGCTGGATGTGGTAGATATAGCGGTCTCCATTGGCTCGGATGTCTCCTGTGGCATTGTGCAAACTGAGGACAGATAAAACACTGCTTTACTCATGCACAAAACCTACAAGTAATGTGGTCGAGATGTAATAGTACATACAGGAATCATAGAGTTTAAGGGATTGTTCAACCAAAAATGAAAAATCTCACTATATAAGCACTTGATCCACATAAAGATTCAAAATGCAATTGAGTGGGCAGTTAGTGATTTTAAATAGACTGAATAATTAAAAAATATGATGTAAAAACATAATCTGTTTTGAGAAATTATGCTACATAAAACATACCTGCACTGAAATAAAACAGAAGTCAAATACTGCGTCCCAATTTGCCTACTTATACTACATTCTAAAAGTACATACTTTTTTGTGGAAAACAAAGGACATATTTTGTGTGAGTGACAGAAGAGTTTGCAAGCTCTGGGTCAAACATTTTCCTCATTAACAAACCATTATTTTGCTTAGTTACGTAACCTGTCAATCATCTCGAAACAGCATCCACGTTTCTTTCATATTTAATAACGTATTGGAGACACAGCAGCAGGTTAATGTGTGATTCGCGAGTCTTTCATGCAGAGAAATCTCCTCAGGTTGTTGCATAATTATGCATTCAGAAGTTAAATGTCAAAAAACGTCTTTAGAGAAGTTTACATTTTTGTTGCACATAAATATAAAGCAGAAAACCTGATTGAAATATTTTCCAGGTTAGATATTAATTGTCATTAAAACACTGAAGCCTCTCTCCTTGATGATTAGTCTCACAAGTGTGTAGTCTGTTTACAATTTTTTCGTTTGTAGATCTAATCAAATTCACTAGTACTATTAATGGAGTACAGACCCTTCTACACTTTGAATAGCTACAGGAAATAGTACTCAATCCAGGAACCTTTGGCATACTCTTTTCAACATTCTACGATCTGGGACATAGAGTTGCTCGATATTGGGAAAAACCATAATAACGATTATTTTGGTCATAATTGTAATCACGATTATTCAAAACGATTACAGTTGAAGTCAACAATATTAGCCCTCCTGTGAATTTTTAAAAAATAAATATTTCCCAAATAATGTTTAACTGAGCAAGGAATTTCTCACAGTATTTCCTATAATATTTTTTCTTCTGGAGAAAGTCTTATTTGTTTTATTTTGGCTAGAATAAAAGCAGGTTTAAATATTTTGAAACTTATTTTAAAGGTCAATATTATTAGCCCCATTAAGCAATATATTTTTTTGATAGTCTGCAGAAGAAACTACTGTTATACAATAACTTGCCTAATTACCTTAATTAAGCCTTTGGATAAAATGATAAAACAGTTGTCAGCAGGAATATTGCATGCTGTTACTTTAAGAGCAGTACAGTTCTGATTTATGGTTTCACTTTCGCATGTCTTTTGATTCTCAACTCGTTTGTTTATTACACAAATGAGGGTTAATATGATTAATTACTAAACAGCGTGTTTTGACAAATTTGCATGTATTTGACCATTAAATCATTAAATTCAATGAATGATGTGCATCCCATGCTGCAAACATAACATTACAGTACATGCTTTTTGTAATTTTTATGTGAAACTAAGCTTTGCAGAGCAACAAATGTGTACAACTGGAAAGGGGGCGGTATAAGATAAAATAATCGTTTTATCTCGATTAATGTTTGTTCATATTTGTTAGAAGCCGTAATCGAAACTGAATTCTCAATTAATTGCACAGCCCTACTGGAACATACTAATTATATTTTTTAATGCTATTTAGGACACCGCTATACCGAATAGAAATGCTAATTTGCTCTCTTCCAGCAGGGAGCACCTATAGAACAGCAGGAATAACTGTGCAGCGTGATGTCAAATCTAGCAGGATTTTAGCGATTTCATAAACTACACAGCCTCTCAATATTCGCAGATTAAATTCAGGCAAACTTTAGCGTTCAACTATGCATTGTATAATTAAAAATAATACAATATGTAATACCTTATAAAATAACATTTAAGACTTTTTAATCCCTAAATTGATTTATCAACTTTGCTTTTTAAAACCCCACAGACACCCTGTGTAAGTTCTGTGTGAAATAACGAGAAATTAGACACTCACCGGTAATAAAGGGATCCCAGGCTGAACGTGGCTCCTGTTTTGGCAACCTTAATGGTCCCGTTGACCATCTCTACTTCCTCCTGCTTCACAGCACATGCTGATCGAGTTTCCCACTCAAACCAGAACTCACAAGATTTTTCCTCCCTAAAATATAAAAAGGCAAAAATCAGGACTTTATTTAACTCTGGAATATATTTACATAAATATACACTCACTGGCCACTTTATTAGGTAAACCTTACTAGTACCCCGTTTTGCCCTCAGAATTGCCTTAATCCTCAGAAAGGGATGGACATGGTCAGCAACAATACTCAAGTAGAATGTGGCGTTGACACGATGCTCAATTGGTACTAATGGGCCCAAAGTGTGCCAAGAAAAAAACCAATCCATTACATAACACCACCAGCCTGAATTGTTGATACCAGGCAGGATGGATGCATGCATTCATGTTGTTGATGCCAAATTCTGACCTTAACATTCGAATGTCGGAGCAGAAATCGAGACTCATCAGGCCAGGCAACGTTTTTCCAATCTTCTATTGCCCAATTTTGGTGAGCCTGTGTGAATTGTAGCCTCAGTTTACTGTTCTTAGCTGACAGGAGTGGCACCCGGTGTGGTTTTCTGCTGCTGTAGCCCATCAGCCTCAAGGTTGGACGTGTTGTGCGTTCAGAGATGCTCTGCTGCATACCTCAGTTGTAAGGAGTGGTTATTTGAATTACTGGTGCCTTTCTATCTGCTCGAACCAGTCTGGCCATTCTCCTCTGACATCAACAATCTGCACCCACAGAATTGCTGCTCACTGGATATTTTCTCGTTTTTTTTAAACCCTAGAGATAGTTGTGCATGAAAATCCCAGTAGATCAGCAGTTTCTGAAATACTCAGACCAGCCTGTCTGGCACCAACAAATTCACTTAAATCACCTTTCTTCCCCATTCTGATGCTTGGTTTGAACTGCAGCAGATCGTCTTGATCATGTCTACATGCCTAAATGCATCGAGTTGCTGGCATGTGATTGGCTGATTAGAAATTTGCGTTAACGAGCAGTTGAACAGGTGTACCTAATAAAGTGGCCAGTGAGTGTATATTATTGATGTAACATATTTGTACCAAAAAACGCAGTGTTATTTTAACCAACATGTGCCAAACTCATATCTTAGAATAAACTTATATTTAATTAATTGATATTTATTCTTAAAAGACTGGTAAAAACTAACCTATTTCACAGATGTTAAAATGCCAAAATTAACAATCCCTGCAGGGTTTAGGATTGAGATAGGGGTAGATATCAATAAAATACAATTATAGGGAAATTGAATAAATAATATAAATATTTCTTGTACTTCTCGTATAACTTCCGGTCGCAGCCATATCTGATCTAGCAACAACCCATTAAAACTGTTAAAGGAAGTGAAGGAAGGAAACTGTTGAAGGAAGTGATGCGCCTTTCACTTTCCATGCATTTTTAGACAAAATATGTGAACGGCCCTTTACGCAGATATTTTAGCCCATCATTGATTATTTATTTACTAGTGTAAATGTGTGTAAAAATAAATTATGTTAAGTTCAGTAATATTACTTAAATATACAAAAAATGTTTATACGATTTATTGCCAATACAGTCTGCAAAATAATATTTTCTGTCATTTAGTAAATATATTATCAAGAGACATTCTTTGTTTACCAAACAAGTGGCTCTAAATGGAATGTATAGCTTAAATAAAAGTTTAAGAGGTTTTTGTTTTTCATGTCATGCATTAAGTTTTTAGTTACTTTACTCTCAAAATCCTTCCAAATAAATCTGCAGATTCTTTCGTTATTTATTTTTTTTATCTTCCAAACCCTAACCCAATCTTTTGTCTGCACATTCTGTCTTTAGGCCCACACGGAATCTGCACGCACAGAATTCGGCAGATTTTTAGCCCATCAGTGATTTTGTTTATTTACTTGAGTAAATGTGTGTTAAATATATATTTATTCATTCAGTTTTTAAAATAATTTCAAAATAATTATTGACTAAAATGAAAATATTTAAATGATTCATTTACAATACCATTTGTAAAGTAATATTTTCTGTCTTTTAGTAGTTATATTATATGAGAGACGTGGTTTGTTTACCAAATAAAGTGGATCTAAATGGATTTGCATTGTAAACATA
Source organism: Danio aesculapii (assembly GCF_903798145.1). Classification (NCBI taxonomy): domain Eukaryota; kingdom Metazoa; phylum Chordata; class Actinopteri; order Cypriniformes; family Danionidae; genus Danio; species Danio aesculapii. The sequence goes on along the minus strand of NC_079454.1, from coordinate 43,362,422 downwards.
AAATAAAAGTTATAATAAAAAAAAGTTAAAATAAAAGCTATTATTTTTTATTAATATATTAAGTTTTTAGTTATGATAAAAAACATAACTAAATCATTCCGCATAAATCCGCAGATTTTTAACAAAATTCTCCGCAGAAATAGCAAAAAATGTCCGCAAACTCTGTCTGGCCATATGGCATAACTCACTTGAACAGTAGTTTGGGATGGCCGAATGTACTTCCACACTTCAGCTGTATGACTGTTTTGGCTGGTTTCTTGTTACCGCACATTTCGTCACCCATGGAATAATTGACCAGGATCTTTCCATCTGATGAGGACACAAATTGATGAGAAACCAACAAGTTACATAAGAGAAGCTTAAAATCCACATACCGATTAACTCCATGGTTTGTGTGTGAACTCGGCCTAGAGTCTCTGTTTTTCCTCCGGCCAGTCTACGACACACGGCAGCCTCTGCAGCACAGCCCGGCTGACCTCCGTGAATGGCCTGACACAGATTAAAATAGTAGCTGTGGGAAAAAAGCATTACAGTTATTAATGCATTAAGGAGACAACTGTATTAAGGAGAAGGCCAGTTCATAATTTCACACAGTCAACAGATACTGGTGCAATAGTACACCAGGGCTTTATTACTGATTAAATGTGCCGTTCCGCTGAGTTGAATATGTCATACTGTTACAGTACTGCAAAAATGTGAACAAAAATATCCAAAAACACACAAATATCGACATTTTGGCTGATATAACTGAAAACCAGTATGGCTGCAAAAATAATAGTCCTATACACCACTCTGTGTATAGTAGTTTATAATATCTTATACACTATATATCTTTATATTAAAAATAATTTTACAAAGCAGCATTCTAAAAATACGAATTTTTTTTACATGCACACATGCATAAATACTGTACATACATATAAATTAGATATCCATGATAAACCAAGTCACTAGATACCATACAAATAAAAATATATAAAAAATAAATATATATAAATGTATGTACAATTGTGCTTTTACTTTTAATAATCATTTGATTTATTACATTCTGTTGCTTTTTTGTGGTTTTTTTTATTAGTATACAATCTCAATTTTTTGTTTGAATTATTTTAGTTTGTTGAATGAAAACAATACATTTAAATAAAATATATGTTTTTTCCTTTTGGTTAGAGTTTTTGTATTATAAGTAACATTTCAGTTCTATGGTTTTAGTTTTGTTGATGCTTTATAATGTAATGTTTTTCTAATATTAGCCTAACCAAACCAATGCTGATAATAAAATGTACAACTGTACTATTGTCTAGAAAATATGATCATATCACTCCAATTTTATCCTCCTTACACTGGCTGCCTGTTAAGTTCCGTATTGATTTTAAAATATTCCTTTTTACCTATAAAGCTTTAAATAATCTAGCTCCTGTTTATCTAACCAACCTGCTGTGTCGCTACTATCTAACCCGCTTTTTAAGATCTCAAATCTCAGGGCTTCTGGTAGTACCTAGAATAGCAAAGTCGAGTAAAGGAGGTTGAGCCTAAACTCTGGAATAGCCTTCCTGATAACGTCCAAGGCTCAGATACACTCTCTCAGTTCAAAACTAGATTAAAGACCTATCTTTTTAGTTAGGCATACACGCAACACATTGCATAACGATATGATGCATGAATGTGCTCCACGCAGGTGAGCGGGCTTGACAACCACCTGTAGAACACACTCCTCCTGTCTTAATACACCAGACATTGTCCCGCCGATGTCCTACTCACACCTGCAGTTCCACACAGAAAGTTTGGCCAGAAGAATAATGGTCCTGCCCAACAGAGCCTGGTTTTTCTCGAGGTTTTTTTTCCCTTCACCTCGTTACTGGTGAACATTTTTTTCCTCGCCATTGTTTTCACTGGCTTGCTCGGATCGGTACTTGTGGAGCTGCACATCAATGGATTTGCTCTTCAGTGCTTGGACTTTCAGTTATGAAAATTAAACCACAATGAACGGAACTAAACTGAACTTCAACTTTGAAAACTGGACTTTACTAGAACTTCTATGCTAAGCTGCTTCGACACAATCTACATTGTAAAAGCGCTATAGAAATAAACATGAACTGAATCTATATAAATCTACATTTTTTGTTGGTTCTATGGTGTCATTTTGTTAATGATTAAATAAAATTCATTTTGTACAAAAAATAAAAATACATTTCTAAAAATTTTAAAATGTAAAAATCCAAAACAAAAACACTGCTTAAGAAGAGGAACAAACAAGGAAAAAACAACGCCATGATATTATATTTTTCTAATATTAGCCTAATCAAACCAATGCTAAAAATAAAAATATTGTCCATTACCTACAGGGGGTGTGTCCAAAGTGTTTTTGCACAGCTGAAAATTACAGTGCTCTTCCAACAATGCTTAACCCTTGTCAGAGGATTAACAAAATGGCAAGTGCGCACCTTTTCATATAAAACGAATGCTCAGAGCCTCGCCACACTGCTGGCTTTCTAAAAACCTCAGCTCTTACATTGATAGGGGTTCCATGCTTTTTCAAGCACCTTTTTAATGTACCATTCCTTACTGTACTTAACATTTCACTTCTACTTAATACTTACAGTACATTAAAAATGTCTGTAACTTTGAAAAAATGTTTTTCAAAAGGACTTTAATTAAATGTTAAATTTAATACTGGTGATATTTTATAAAATATAAATAAATTGTGCATTATTTGTCAGTGTTATTGTACAAGATTTAAATGTTAGATTTAAGAATTTCTCAGTGTTTTCCTTCTGTTTTTGACAATTGAGTACAATTGTACAATTGAACAGCCCTTTCTGTTGAGCGCATGACCAATCATAGGGGTGTAAGAACTCGCTTGCTATAAATGCTCATGTTGTTCTGTGCATGTTTTGTTTGATACATTCAAAGAGTGTTCTCTGGAAAACCCAGGAAAAAACACTTCATGGGAGATGCATTCATTTTGTCATACATTCACTTCACATAGCAGTGCAAATAAAGCCAAACAGACGAACAGTGTTGAAACTCACGAGTCTTGTCCGTTGCTGAATTTCCATGGCTCTGTTAGAGAGGAGAGAGTGCGCAGGTCATACGTTTGGTGTTGTCCTGCTAGTTTGCACTCCATCTTTCTGGGTGGACAAACCACATTGGTTCTCCACTGGAAGGTGGCAGAACAGCCCTGGGTTTCGCTGATCAGCTGTGGACTTCCACGACCCGCCGCTCGATCACAAGAGAACAAGATTGAAGACTGACGCTTCCCTCGCAAAGCTGTGACATACAGAAAAACATCATCTTAAAACGAAGCGCATTCACTCAGCATGATGCATACAACATTCAAATAAATATATACATCATATGTTCACGTCACGTGCAAACAAATTGCAGAAACTAGTAATTACACGTTAGTTTTTAAATATTACTCATTTAAATACAACTTCACATACAATTTAACATTTCAAGTGTACCTAAAATTACTTATTAATGTAAAAAATTGCTTATTTCTATTGTTTTGTAAAACTATTTATTTAAAAATGAAACAAGTCTGTCATGTTGTTGACTAAATGTTTTTAAAGGGGAGCTGAAATGAATAAATAAATAAATAAAAATAATGGCGCAGTGGGTAGCACAATCGCCTTACAGCAAGAAGGTCACTGGTTCAAGCCCCGGCTGGGTCAGTTGGTGTTTCTGTATGGAGTTTGCATGTTCTCCCCATGTTGGTGTAGGTTTGCTCCAGTTGCTTTGGTTTCCCCCACAAGACCAAACACTTGCGCTATAGGTGAATTGGGTAAGTTAAATTGTCCGCAGTGTATGAGTGTGAATGAGTGTGTATGGATGTTTCCCAGTGCTGGGTTGCAGCTGGATTACTATTTTAATATACTTATTTCATTGGGTCAATAAATGATGTGATTTACATAATGAGTTGTTCATACCGTCAGTACAGAAGCCCCATTTCCTATCTTTGTCATAGTTGCTTGTGGTTGCGCACCACTTCCTGCCATCAGTCCTGCCATCAGTTGTGCATTCAGTGAAAAGCTTACTCATGAACGTAAAGGGAAAAGTGCATACTTCATCTTTATCTGTGACTGAAAGAACAAACCAACAAACATTAGAATCATTCAGGAAGAACTAGATGTGTAACTAAACTCTTTCATCTGATTCCAACTTAGATTGCCATTAACCTTGCTTGACTGCAATGCAATTTGTGTTTACTTTAAAACACAATTTGGCAAAAACAATGCATCATAAATGATACTTATTTATTATCTTCCAGAATAAAATGCATCAACTGTGAACCCATGCCTTAAATTTTAGACATTTATTATTTAAGGTTTCTGCAAATTTCAAGTCAAATTTAAGACTTTAAGACGATTTTGAATGAAATTTTAGACTTCTACAGGGCTAAACACTAAGGATTTTTTCTAATGGTCTGGTTGTTGTTGCTTTTTTAAATGTTATTTGATATTTGATAAGTTATTTCTGAGCCAGATATTTTAATTTGTCAAAACAAGAAATCTCTAGTTGAATACACTTTTTTTTTCAAAATAAATGTTTCTTTAAAAAAAAAAAAAAAAGACAAGTTTACAAATATATTTATTATGGGCACAATTACAAGAATGATCAAAAATATATATTTGTTGGCTTTTTGGCCGAATGGATTGAGTAGAACTCATATTCAACCTGCTGCTTTCTGTTATAAAACCTTGCCTATTCCATGCCTATTTACAAATATTATGTCTGTTTCCGTCCTACTTCTGTACATAGTTTTTGTATGACTGGAGGATTATATAAAGGGAAATATTGCTCCGTTATTATCATGAGAAATTGTTTTTAGGTTTCTTCCCCTGATTAGATAATTAAATTAGGACAATTTGCTGTTAAAATGGCAAAGCAAAAATAAGACGTGATTTAACCGTTTTAGGACTTTTTAAGACCCCGCAGACACCCTGTTTTTCCTAGAGATTCCTATATCTAAATCCTAAATTTGGAAATTTAGATGTACTTTCTAAAGAACTATAATTAATAGTATATACAAACAAATTTTTTTAATAGTTTTTTTAATTATAAAAAAAATAACTACAGAACTACTGAAAATTAAAATGTATTTTCTAATTATTTAAATATTTAAATCATTAATTCTAAAATTTATTAACTGACTATTAACACTGACAAAATGCACCATTTTCCACTGTCCACTTTAGCTTACACTTTTTTGTTGTTTCACAAAAGTCCAAATTTTACATATGCTCAAAAATGTTTTAATTAATATTATTATGTATAACTATTATTCAAAAAACGACATACTTTCTGATATTTTTAATATTGTTAAAGATTAAAAATATCAGACCTACAGGTAATATGTAGACCTAATCTAAAGTGAGGACTATTAATGCTTTATAAATTGCTTATAAATCACAATTAAATCACAATTAAAGGCTCAGGTAAATTCTAAACAGGAAAAAAGAAATAAATGATTTTATTTACTTCTATTCATTTGAAGAGACACAAATGAAACTGAATCAAATGAAATATATCTTTGCAACCTTATCTAAAATAAAATTACTGTACAGTTTAAACATCGCTAAGTAACATTGAAACATTGCATCCTATTATTTTGTTAGATATTACATTGTTGTTATTTTTATCCAATTTTATGTTATAGTTTGACACTCTTGTTATTCAGCAGCAAATTTTACTTTTTATATAAGATTGCAAAGATTATTTTTCATTTGATACTGAGCCTTTAACTGTCATTTATAAGGGATTTATAAACCATAAATAGTCCTCACTTTAGATAAGGTCACAAAACTGCATCAAGTTGAGTTAATAACCCTGGGACCTTATATAGACAGGTGTATGCCTTTTAAAATCATGTCCAATCAACTGAATTTACAACAGGTGAACTCCAATTAAGCTGCTGAAACATCTTAACATTGATCAGTGGAAACAGAATGTACCTGAGCTCAACTTAGAGCTTCACGACAAAGGCTGTGAATACTGATGTACATGTGAATTTTCAGGTTATTTTATTTTTAATAAATTTGAGACAATTTCAAAAAATCTTTTTTCACATTGTCATTATGGGGTATTGTATGTAGAATTTCGAGAAAATAAAAGAATTTAATTCATTTTGGAATAAGGCTGTAACATAAACAAATGTGAAAAAAAGTGAAGCGCTATGAATACTTTCCGGATGCACTGTAAATGACTATTGCAGATAAACACATTGTGATATCGATGCTCAAACAATATACTGTCATCCCTACCTTGAGGACAGGAGTCTCCTCCGCTGTACTGCATCATTACAGACTGCTCTTCTCTCTTGTAGTCCAGGTTCATGAGTTTACTGTTCCCATATGAAGCCGTTGAACCAGTGGAAACCAGACACACTGCGCTGTCTTTACAACCAGTGTTGGCCACAGTCCCACACACATTGATGTTGAAGGAGCCAGAGGTTACAGGAACCTAAAAAGAATAATTACAAGCATATAGAGTAAAAATAAGTGAAATATAAGTAAAATAAACAATGTTTTCTGGTTTTCTGGGAGTCTAACAGTAGTACAGAAATTGAACAATCAAACAAAATAAAATAGTTATCATTGAAAAATAATTTATACATATACTACCGGTTCAAAAGTTTAGGTCAGTTTTTTTTTCATGCTTTTTTAAAAAGAAAATTACTCTGTTCATCAAGGCGGCATTTATTAAATGTAAAAAAAATTGTTAAATATTTTTACAATTTTTAAATAAATGCTTTCTTATTGTATGAAGTTTCAAATGAAATTATTACTCCAGTCATTATTGCTTTTATTACTGTTACCATTAATAATAATAATAATAATATTAATAATTATTATTATTATTATTATTATTATTAATATTAATATAAGAGTGATTTCTGAAGGATCATATGACTCTGAAGACTGGAGTACTGAAGCTGAAAATTCATCTTTAAAATCACTGGAATAAATTATTAAAATTTTTAGCTTGATGAAATAAATGCAGCCTTGGTGAGCAGAATAAGATAATTTTAAAACATTTTAAAATCCTACTGACCCTAAACTTTTGACCGGTAGTGTATACATTTAATAATACCTTTATCTTTTTATCATTAATAAATAATGTAATAATCTTATGCGATGTGACTATTGCGAATACACTCATTGCTATATAGATGCTTAAACAATATATCGTTCAGCCCTAATACAATACATAAAACATGACTCTGTTATTCAAAGCCTTTTTTAAAAGATGAAGTTTCAACTCCTTTTGAACACAGATTCTGTGGAGATTATTCTAACAGAAAGAGGTCGACTATTCCACAATTTGGGACCCACAATGGCAAAAATCACAGTCTACCTTTTTCTTTAACTTTGATCTGGAAACCTTAAAGAATTTCTGACTTGATGACCTTAAACATCTAGCCAATATGTCAACAGTCACAACTTCAGATAAATAAGAAGGTGCCAGACCATTTCAAAAAATTATAAAATTATATTACATTTAGAAATTATATTCATATCACAATATATAGCTGAAGCCGAAATGATTCGCAGTCCTGTGATTTTTTTCTCTTTCAAATATTTCCCAAATGATGTTTAACAGAGCAAAGAATTTTTCACAGTATTTCCTATAATATTATATTTTCTTCTGGAGAGTCTTATTTGTTTAATTTAGACTAGAATCAAAGCAGTTATAAAATTTTTTTTCAACACCATTTTAAGGTCAAAATGATTAGCCCCTTAAAGCTAAATGTATTTTTGATAGTCTACAGAACAAACCATCATTATACAATAACTTGCCTAATTACCCTAACCTGCCTAAATAACCAAGTTAAGCATTTAAATGTCACATCAAGCTGAATACTAGTATCTTGAATAATATCTAGTAAAATATAATGTACAGTCATCATGGCAAAAGAAATCAGTTATTAAAACTATTATGTTTAGAAATGTGTTGAAAAAATTATACAGAGGGGCTAATAATTCTGACTTCAACTGTATATCGTGATGTCAGTTTTTTTTCCAATATTGTGCAGCCATACTTATGAATACATTTTATAAATTTATGAAAACAAATTAATTATAATTTTTTTTACATTTTAGTCTGTTTTGCCCCTCGCTCTCTATTACCTGAACGACTCCAGTCAGTGCTGAGAGGTCAAAGGTGTATCGCAGCTGAGAGACTGTCAGATTGCAGCCATGCGCCGTGATGATTTCTGGACAAACCACAGGAGTGGCCCATTCAAACACATACATGCAGCTGTGAGCCCGAATCATCCGAGGAGAACCCTGATATGGAGAACAAACACTTACACTCGGGTACAACAGAAATGAATACCAAAAACAAAACTGTACAAACATCCAATTTGAAACAACCGAGTAGGACTGGACGATATGACAAAAATATATATAAAACTGCGTATACACAGTTGAAGTCAGAATTATTAGCCCTCTGTATTATTAGCCCCCTTGTTTATTTTTTTCCTCAATTTCTGTTTAACAGAGACGGTTTTCTAAACACATTTCTAAACATAGTTTTAATAACTCATTTCTAATAACTGATTTATTTTATCTTTGCCATGATGACAGTAAATAATATTTTACTAGATATTTTAAGACACTTCTATACAGCTTAAAGTGACATTTAAAGGCTTAACTAGGTTAATTAGGTTAACTAGGCAGGTTAGGGTAATTAGGCAAGTTATTGTTTAACAATGGTTTGATCTGTAGACTATCGAAAAAAAATATAGCTTAAAGGGGCTAATAATTTTCTCCTTAAAATGGTGTTTAAAAAATTTAAAACTGCTTTTATTCTAGCCGAAACTAAACAAATAAGACTTTCTCCAGAAGAAAAAAAGTATTACCAGACATACTGTGAAAATTTCCTTGCTCTGTTAAACATTATTGGGGAAATATTTAAAAAAAGAAAAAAAATTAAAAGGGGGGGGCTAATAATTCTGACTTCAAATGTGTGTGTGTGTGTGTGTGTGTGTCCTTTACACAACATGTAAAGGATTGTTTAATTTTTTTACATTTTAAATGATCTTCTCAGAACTGTACTCATATTTCTCATTTTATTTAGAACTTGTTTGATTAAAAATGTAGAAATACAAAAGAAATATGAATAAAATATAAAATACTTTTTAAAAACTAGCTACAGGTCCAATATTGCTAAATAAAATGCAAAAATGTAAACACTGTGTATGTATAGGTGTACTGTATGCATACAAATTCAGTATGTGTATATTTGAGTAGGTTTATGTATATATGTGCACATTTTCTGACTTTTTGAGAAATATGCTGTATAATAGTTATTATAAGGCCTGCACAATTAATCAATTTTAAACCACGATAAGCAAAAGCTGAGATTATTTAGATTATTACCAAAGTCCCTTTAAGTGCTCTCTTGGCTGTTACAGCGATTCCTCTGGATCCACACACGAGCGCGTTTGTTTGCTTTATTTGTTTGCTTTACATATAGAGCACATTTAAAAACAACAGATGTTGACCAAAGTGCTTTACAAAAAGACCAGCATACAAAAATCTATACTTATATATAAAAAAGGAAAATATATAAAACAGATTAAAATTAATTACACTGCAGCGCAAGTTTTCTCCACCGCGTCTATTGCAGATCAGCTGTGATAACCGCACATAGACTGTAACCGTGGCCATTTATCTGTATCTGCGGCACTCGATGAATAACGCCAGAGCCATGCTGACCGTTAGAGCCAATCACAGCCCTTTCTGTTAAGCACGGAAACACAATGACCAATCACAGGCATTTAAGAACTCACGCAACAACACTCAAAAAGCAAGCGGGATAAAATTTACATTTGTTTATTTGCTAAAAATGCTCCTGTTGTCTTCCGTGATTGCATTTTAGTTTTGTTTAATACATTTAACCTCTGAAAGTCAAGTATCAATACATTTTCTTCTAGAGAAAGTCTTATTTGTTTTATTTAGGCTAGAATAAAAGCAGTTTTTAATTTTTTAAAAAACATTTTAGGGACAAAATTATTAGCCTCTTTAAGCTATATTTTTTCAGATAGTTTACAGAACAAACCATCGTAATACAATAACTTGCCTAATTACCCTAACCTGCCTAGTTAACCTAATTAACCTAGTTAAGCCTTTAAATGTCACTTTAAGCTGTATAGAAGTGTCTTGAAAAATATCTAGTCAAATATTATTTACTGTCATCATGGCAAAGATAAAATAAATCAGTTATTAGAAAT
>NC_079454.1:43202182-43347182 GCF_903798145.1 Danio aesculapii | reverse complement strand
TTCTGAGTGTGCCAGTTTAGGTTCAGTTTAAAACACAATTCAGATTTTTTTATTATAATGTGTTAAAAAGTGTCATGTTGGGGGCGTGTCCACAGTTCGCTGATTTATGGGTGTGTTGCTTCACATGTAAATTAGTTTCGGCTTCCCGCCAACGTAACAAGGGGGCGGGGCCATGAGCTCACCCGCTCTGCAATTGCAACAGAGTCTGACAGGCAGACTGAGAGAAGGAGCTGGATGAGAGGTTCAGCAATCAGTCGTACATGTACGACTCGGACACAGACCAAGCAGAGAGTACAAAATCATTTGTGTCTTTGTACAGTTTTACAGCCAACTGTGTGCTAGTTTCAAGTGCCGAGCTTGAACACAGAAACTAATAACCACGCACACTGAATTAACTTTGACTGAGGCACCGGATGCGCCGCTCGAAGCCGCGACACGGCACACCAGACACACTCTTTGTGACGTGGCAGAATCATGAAGTGTCCCAAATCGTCACGCCACGCATTTTTGAATTCTAAACATAGGTTTCTGCAGCGGTCCTTGGCGCCCAGCCATCGACTTGTGTACCCTGATAGAAACCTATGTTTAGAGTTCTAAAACGCATGCTAGTTAAGATCACAGGGAGCTTCTGGGATCGCGAGAAATGCAAACGGCTGAAGTATAAGGTAGACTCAATGAGAAGTACACATGTTTGCAAACCTACCTAAAGATACAACCAATAATTCCGATTAGAGCGATAATGTGGAGAATATTGCTCTTGTGTTGAGCCCAATGAGCCTTGCATCTAAAAATAGAGCTAGGGTGTTCCTTTAGTGATATCGCTTCGACTCACGCTGAAAATGCCGGATGTGAATTAACAAACTGAGGATATGATGACACGCCTGTCAATCAATATTGGTGGGCGGGGGACCGCTCTCCTACGTAAAGTTGCGGTCGGTTTGAAAACCGCTAAAATTGGTCCACTGTTTTTTATGTTGTTAAATTGAAAAAAAAAAAAGCACTGGGTGTGCTTATATCACCCCAATATGACGGTCTATACACCATACATGCACATATGTATGTCTGTCCAAACAGCTTGAAAAGTAGATTTTTTACCATAGGTGCCCTTTAATAGATGTGCAATATTAAGAGTGAAATGCATTTAATTATGGAACAAATCTTCTATAATTTAAATTGAATTATATAAAATTATATTGTATAACAAGCTATAACTTTAATAGTATAACTTTTACATTTGTATGTGTTATAACCAGGGCTTGACATTAATTTTTTTGATCACCAGCAACTGTGGCTAGTAGTTTTTCAACATTAGTAGCCACTCACCATTTTCACTAGTCAGAGTTTTGTTGTTGGGGAAAAATATTTAATATTTAAATGCATAAATTTGACTTTGGCATGGTAAAATTACTTGATTTAGATTGTGTAATTTCCACATGCCTCCTCATTCATTTAACTTTTTTGTGTGCCGTGTATGACCTTGCTTAATGTGCAAATGGCTTGTGGTTTCATGGTGTTGCATTGTAATTAGTTTTTATTTCACATGACCTTTCACAGCTCAACACTAAAGATTTGCCATTTTTTTCTCTGGCCACAGCAAAAAATAAATAAATAATTATTTCTTGGCAATAAATTTTAAATAATTTGAACATTCAAAAACAAATGAAATATGATTTTTCATTTATCAAAACTTTTCTTAAAAAAAAAAACAAAAAAACAATTGACATTTTAACAAGAATTATTTTCATGCATCTAAAAGTATGTTGTCCTTGCTAAAGGTCCAAGATCTAGTTCACTGTACATAAATGGGAAGCTAATCTCCTATTAAAGCAATATTATTGTAAATGATGATAAACAAACCATAAATAAAAAATAACTGCGGGCAAAATAAAGCAGGTGAAAAACATACCATGTGTGATAATGAAAGGATGATCACGTGCACAGAGTTACCATTAGGCCTATTAATAATCTGTTCAAAAAATGGTTAAAGCGAAAGCGACAACCCACCGCTGCTGCTTACAAAAAGACATTTTGGAGTTCTTGAAAACAGCAGAACTGTGGGTGCACGAGCATCGCTTTTTGTCCAATATATTTCAGAACCAACTGCACCAGTAGCGTTTCCGGACATGGTTGCTTCGAGCAAGGAAACAGGTGCACGCAAAAAAACTCACCATCCTTATTGTCGAACTCTGTTTTTAAGAAAACTACAACTTAATTATTTCCACTAGCCACTTTGGCTGGTTGAGAATGGCTGTCTAACCCATCACAGCTGAAATCTACCTGCATTTGGCGAGTTGGCAGGTGTTAATGTCAAGCCCTGATTATAACATTAATAAATACAATATTAATACATAAAATTACTTAATACATAATATACATATACTGTAAACTATTTATCAATTAATTTGTATAAAAATGTATAAAATACCAATTATCTCTGTATAGTATGTATTGAGTAATGTAATTATTAACTGAATGTGATTTAAATCAGATATTAGATTAAGTTACTTACATTGTAAAACTAAATTCAATGGTTTGACATTTGATGGGATATTGATATTGTTTATGCAGATATATAAATAATTGTAACGAAACAGAAATTGTTGCTGTTTAATAAATACAAAACAACACGTCAAATAAAAAAATATATGGTGAAGCCAAAGAACAATTTTCACTTGTGGACACTAAATAAAGTCAGTAAAAAAATTTAAATGAGATATTTTTTCACACAGTTTTTTTTTACTAAATAAACTGCCCATAGGCAAAGATACAGTACCTGTTCCAGTAGCACAACCAGCATCGACTACTCCACACACGTTCAGTCTAAACATCTTTCTGTGCAATTCAGGATCATAAACCGTATATCCACCTTTCCGACTGAGCGAATTCAGGTCAAACAGATGACCTGCGAAGACCAAACACATGATTTAGGGACAGAAATAAATGCATCCACTCGCTTTGTAAAAACATCCGGTTACACATGCATGTATTTAACATTTTTCAGAGAAGACAGGAAGTGTCTGGACAAGATGATTCAGTGTTTCTGGTTGAGTCTGCTCATGAGGGTTTTCTGCTCATGTTTGTGAGTCACCTGTAGCAGGATTTGTGACTTTACAGTCTCCATGCTCAGTGCTGTTGAGAGGGCAGGCTGCAGCTGTGAACCATACAAAGTTGTAGACACAGTTCTCCAGAGCCGTGATCAGAGTGGGTTCAGAATCCTGCAGACAGACAGAGATTACAGATTATAACTTTAACATTTGCTCACACTACAACTGTTTCTTTTAATTGAATTTATTAAATTGACTGTATATTAAGTAAATCAAGTTTATTTGAACAGACATGAGAGTTGAGTGATACCCAGCCTTAATACTTATATATAGTTAAAAAAATAATTCTTTCTTTAAATTCTGAATGTTGTATAAGGTTTGTTTAATTAGCCGCGTTTACACTATCGCGCACACACTAAAGCGAGCAAGCCAGGGCGAGCCAAGGCCAGTCGCGTTTCCACTGTCACTTCCGGGGCCTAATCGGGCCAAAGCGGGGCTTTCTTGGGGCCAGCGGCTGACCTTTTTCGGCCCGCCGAATACCTTGGGCCAAAGAGGGCCAAAGAGGGCTGGCTGGGGATTTGGGGCGGAGTGAAAGGAGAGGCGGACACTAGTTTTCCGATCGCACACGAGTACATGCGCCAAACAAATAAACAAACAAATAAATAAGGGAAAGAAAACATCTAGCCTTATAGTCTGGGGTCTTTTTGCATATGATCACCCTTATGTTTCTCTTTTAAATGTAAGCAAGTTGCATAAAATTCTAAAGTTTTCATCTATAAGTGACATTCTTTGCTGTGTCCTCCTTGATGTTTTAATAACGCATAATAATCTTTACACCATATTTAAGACACAGCAGCCAGTACAGGTTGTCGAGAGTTTTTGTCAAGTTTAAAAGGAGTGTTTGTGCGCGTTTAGATGCCTGTATGTGAATGTGAGACCGAGCAAAAAAGCGCTCCTTCACAGCTCTGTTGATTCCGCGAGCGGCTTCTTTCTGTTTTATTTATTTTGGAGATAATACACAATATGAATACAACAGAAAGTCATAAAACTTAACAAATGACGTGTTCACTTTTGTAGACTCAAAACAATAGAGTCATATCTTGATAAAATAGCTAACTATATTGAAATAATTTAAATAATTACAAATATCGGATATAATAAAATCACATAAAATAAATAAACCAATATAAAACAAATAAAAGTTAGTTATAATAATTTAGGTAAACACAATACATAAATCAAACCGTTTTAAAGCCATATTAAACTTTATTTTACAAAGGCCTCTCTGAAAAAAAAAAAAGATTTTAGATATTTTCTAAAAACATTAAACACCAGAGGAAGTTTGAAATATTATTTATAAAATATTTGGATACGATGATATTTATCAAATCGTGCAAACAGAGCATTTTTTGGGTGAGTGAAAGCAGAAACTAGGCTACCTTTTTTTCTGTCACGCAGTCCTGCCTGCGCAGCACCGCTTTACAAACGCATCGGGGAAAACTGCAAATACAAAATGTGTTTTATGTCCTCAAAAATGTGTTTATGTTTTTATATGACGTGGCAAAAATTAAAAATGAAATATTAAATGCATGTAAAGCTTTATTAGTAAAAAGCTGCTGAGCGCAACGAAATACAGGCTATATTTTATTACTTGCTCTTATGTGTTGAAACACTTAACACTTTCCTTTACTTAAAGCTGACAGAATAATATGCAACATCTTTAAATTAAGGGGAATCACCTATTAAGTGTCATATATCCTATAGGGAAACATTTATGTTTCAGGTCTCTCCAGAAACTTGGGCTGAATGTTTCACAGCGTCTATCTAAATGAGGATGTTATAAAATACATTTTCTACCTAGTTATTAACGGAGAATTTCCGTGGTTTTATATTATTGATGGTGCGCTCACTGCACTGGGCCCCTCCGTTAGTGGTGAGATCACTCGATCCACGATGCCAACAGTCGGTCGGCGAGTAAATTAATATGATGAATGGAAACACACAGGCATGCGTGTATAGACATATAATATAATGCTGTACAGTAACGTGCCGTTTGTTTGTTTCGGTTGTGGGTGGGTTGTGTGACGTTTGTGTGATGTTTGATGTGGGGGACGTTCTGGGGGCGGGGTTTGCGTTACGCACTGCGGGCTACTAGCCCGACAGTGGAAACGCGACATGATTTCGGCCTCACTCCTCAACCTTCCGGTTGTATAATAGGTCTGCACCCCAGCGCATGGTCTAACAGGGTTGTGCTTATTCTCTTAATGCGTTCTGTGTGTGTTTTGAGCATAACATGCACTAAACCAATCAGAGTCTCATCTCCAATTCCCTTTAAAAGTCAGTTGTGTCACACCATTTACATGACGGACTTTGTAAGTGGAAAACCTGAATGCTTCACTAGCGAGAAAACAGTTAAACAGACCATCTGCAGCGAGAGGATAAAGAACGAGTCTCCTCGATTTTGGCTCTTTACTTTACTCCTTTACTTTCAAGGTGTAAGGAAAAGATGGAAACTCACTCCACTCAAGACATCCATTTGCCTACATATTTAATTTTGTTAATTTGTTGTTTCAAAACTATTTCTAAATTCAGTTCTAATTTCCAGCAAACGAATAAATGAACAATAATAACAAAGTGTAGTCAAGAAACAGAGTTCTATCCAAACACACGTCCTATTTTTACGCCCCATATGGTGATGCACACATCTCCAAAACCTGAGAGGTGGACAAATCTAAACTTATTTTTATTAAAACAAATATAAATAAGCATATAGTAAATAATCATGCCATACAGATCTTGTGCCTTATTGCGCTGGGTGTATGATAGGGCACTTGTTTTTAAAAATTATAATTGGTTTATTATTTATAAACGTAGCAGAATTAATATATAATCACATCTTCAAAGTGATGTGATAGAAGACAAAAGTTATGAAAATTCATAATTTCTCTTTTATTAAAATATATAATTAAATATTTAAATAAATAATGTTGACATATATTTTATAAGCATTTCTAAGCATAGTTGTGTTTGGAGAAAGTAAAACTATTAGTGATAGAAAATGTTAAATACATTGAAAACAAAAAAAAACATTAGTTACTAACTTAAAGGGACAGTTCACCGAAAGATGAAAACCCTTCCATCATTTACTCAACATTGTTCAAACATTATTTGAGTTTCTCTCTTCTGTTGGACATAAAATAATATATTTTGAAAAATAGCTTGCACCCAATGACTTCTATAGTATTTTTTTCCTACTGTGAAGTCAATGGGTCCCATCAACCAGCATTCTTCAAAATATCTTCTTTTGTGTTAAGAAAGTCATAAAGATTTAAAAGAGATCATTTAGATCAGAGATGCCCAAAGTAGTGCCCGTGGGCCAAAGTTGGCCCATTGCAACCTTTGATTTGGTCCCACCCAACACCATCCCATCCTAGAAGAGAGTGAGAAGGATAGAGAGGGTTGGGGCGAATGGAGATCATTTCTAATTTAAAGTAATCTTTTTTTGCTTGTTTCATTGCGGAGCTACAAAAAAAGCAACCTGATATTAAATGTTTCAAGGAAATGTTGTAAATGAATCTGATTTTTAAAAATGTAAATACGGTCACTCAACAGATAGAGGACTATGCAGAAGACATCGGTGAGCAAATCAAGTAAAAAACTAGTGGAACTCCATTCTGTTATAAATGAGATTGTTTTTGTATTTACTGTAATAAGTTCATTATTAAATGTTAAAGAGTTGTGCTGTTTTAGTTCATGTAAAGCAATGTTTTCTAGTTATTTTTAAATATTATTAAATAAATTAGAAAATTACCCATGGCAACTATATTTACATTCAGCCCACTAGGCTCAATCAAGGATGGTTTTTGGCCCTACATAAGAAAAAGTTTTGGCACCATTGATTTAGAGAGAGAATAAATGACGAGGTAATTTTCATTTTTGGGTGAACTATGCCTTTAAATATCTGAAACCTTTATTACTTTAGTCAAAAAGAGTGCCCTAAATGACAAATTTAATTTAAAATTTGGAAGAAACAAAAATTAAAAGACAAATCGGTTTATACATATAAACACTTTAGTATTTCTATGTGATTATTCAATAAATACATAAATAATCAATCACAAACCACTTTATCTGGATTGCATTTGAAGCGAATAATGGTGGTCCGGTTTCTCTTGCCATCAGGACAGGCTTTTCCGTTGGTATACTTCAGAACCAGGACATTTTTATCCCACTGTGGACCAGACTCCGCCTCCCCCAGATTCACATACTCGTCCCCATCCTTCAGACAGGCTGCAGCACTGGATGGGCAGCTCCACAAACCTGAGACAAACACCAGTTATAAAAGCCAATGCTGACTGATGAACATACACTAAATATGCTTCCACTCACCTGTCTGAGGCACCAGAGACTTGCACACATTGATATAGTAACGCTGCTTCTGATTGGATGATTCTGGCACAACAATCCAATTTGATTTGTGCAAGGCCAATGATGAGAGATCGTAGGAGTGGCCACTGCCGTCACTATCAGACAGAGAGGAGATATTATTACATGTGTTTTAGAAAAAAAAGACACTTTAACAACTATTCATTCATTCAATTATTCATTCATTCATTCATTTTCCTTTGGCTTAGTCCCTTATTTGTTGGAAACAGCAGACTAAACCGCCGACTATTGCAGCATGTTATACGCAGTGAATGCCCTTCTAGGCGCAACCCAGTACTGGGAAACATATATACACACTCATACATAATAGCCAATTTAGTTAATCCAATTCACCTATAGCGCATGTGTTTGGACTATGGGGGAGGAAACTCACGCCAACACGAGGAGAACATGCAAAACTGCCCACTGCCAACTGGCCCAGCCAGGACTCGAACGAGCAACCTTGTTGCTGTAAAGTGACAGTGTTAACCACTGAGCTACCATGCCGCACACATTAACAATATATTTTTCTTTTATATAAAGGGTTTCTGCAGGTTTCATCAAGTCAAATTTAAGACATTTGGAAAGAATTGGAGTTTAGATTCTCTGCCCGAGCCCACACTTGACCCGACCTGACCCAACCCAACCCAACCCATGGGATATTTTCTGCCACTATCTTTGAGCTGGGCTGTGATCAAGCATTTATGTGGTTTTTTTTTTTCAGTTATTACTTAATTAGCCTAATTTAGCGAAAAGCAATGCCATAATTAGAAATATGATATGAATATTTTAGCAAAGTCAGCCTAAGCAACACGCGTGGGTCTACAAAGCGTGTCATGCGCAGCAACGCTCTAGCTCCTGCAACTGCGTCTCCTACACTGGCACACATTGCACACACAAGTAGAATTGAACCTTTAAAACAAAATTAAAAGCAGTCACGTGGGTATAGGCGTAAACGAAGCGTCGGACATCACTGATCACATGATTACACTGCTTCACTGCGAGATGTATAGTTTTTCTGATACATGCTTTGAAGCCTCAGAGCACAACGTCACATCTAACATTTATCCGTTAACATGCATGCCGATAAAAACATGCAATGCTCACACGTGTGGTCTGAAAGAGGCGTAAAAACAGGGACTTCCAGGATGAACAGACATATGTCAAGAAGCAGGCTTGCCATGGCGGAAAAAAAGGATGATAGTCAGCCTTCAATGTACACTTTTGTTACGATCAATTCTGAATAAACAAACAATGCAGTTTACATGCTTCGTCCTTGTTACGTTATTCATTAAGATAAATCTAAACTAATTTCTGTACTTCGAACAGCTCAGAATTGTAGCTGAGAATGTATGTTATAATGGCCCACGTATTAAATAGTTGGGTTTAATCGGGCTTGGGCTCACAATTAGTTACTATACAATGAGGCGGACACAAAGTGCATGGGCTCGGGTAGGGTCGGGTTTCATTTTTTGGGCCCGATCTAAGCTCTAGAAAGAATTAGATATGCCACCTCTAGCATCCAGTCTTTGTTTTCTAACATAACATAAAGACTAATAATGCTGTTTAATTTTTTTTGTTTCTTCACTTTTTACATCCATTGCCTCCATCCATTTTACACCTACCTTTTTGTGGATCATATATGTCTTATGTGTCACCATTTTCCCTACATTTTGCACAGATTGTTACATGATGGGTTTGTCTGTCTGTTCTAAAACTATTATAAAAAATACAGAAAAAAAAACATTGGCTGAATAGTAGCAAGAAAGTTGCTCTCACTTGTAGGAGCAGGTTGTGGTTTTGAAGGAAGGGCAGGCCAAAGCTGTGTGCCATTCAAACAGATATGTGCAGTCTGCGGTCTCCTTTATGAACTCTGGCTTACCCTGACAAATGAAGAAATTAAGAAGAAAAATCAAACAAGAAGAATCTTTCACTTTTTAATACATTCATTCATTGGCTAAAAAGAACTCACAGGATTCTTGCTGTGGTCACAGGAGAAGAGAATAGCTGTGGAGCGCTCGTAAATCGTATGGCATGTTTCCCCATTCGTATAATTGATCATAATAATCCCATCATCAAACGTGAGGTTTTGATTGGCCATTCCTGCAATGGAGTATAGGAATGAGTAAACATCATGAAAGCACAGACCCAAACTGATTCTAATAAAAACTATTAGCCAATTCCAATACTTACATCAATGCTTATTTGAACATTCACTGTTTAAACGGGTAACTATTTTGATCATGTGTATTTTTTTTATTTTGCTCTTTTAAAACATCCATTAAATCTCATGATCAGACTGTCGTGAATGCACTCAAGACTGGAAAAGGCTGAATTTACAACTCACCTAGAGTTAAACATTTGAGTTTTACTAGTTTGAATTCATTCAGCTGATCTCTGTGTATGGTGGGAACACTTTTAGTTTAGCTTAGCACAAATCATTGAATCGGATTAGACCATTAGCATCTTGCTTCAAAAACTAAATTAAGATAATTTACCTATGTAAAGCTTGACTCATCTGTAGTTACATATGTACCAAGGGTCACAGAATATAGCTGCTATTTTCTAGGTAAATATGACTAGGAACTATACTCTCATTATGGTGTAATAATGAAGGAACTTTTCAGAGGAATTGAGCCTATAAAATGAGTAAAATCAGCCAATTTCCAGTGCCAGTAGCTGTTGAATGGAATTTTATGAATATAAAATAACCAGTTTCAGCTAAAAATATACATTAATGTTTGAATATTCATCAAAACCTTCATGAACTCTGACCTAAGACAAGAGTTCAAGATACTAAGACAGGAGTTTCAAAAATATGATGAAAATAGTCATTTGATATTTAGTCATGAAAAGAGAGGCCAAATATCCCTACAGCTCTCCAATATAGAGAAGGTTTTCATGAATTCCGAGTCTTTAATAGTAAAGATCTCCGAGATATATTCTGCACTTTTAGACTTATACAAATCTTCACTAGGATCACTTAAAAATGTGTGGCAAAGAGATTTGGAATTTAATTTTAATGAAGATCAGTGGAAGACGATATGCCAGAACACTCTCATTCCCCTTTCTGATAACAAAACAATTGAACAAAATTATAAATTTATGCATAGGATGCATCTGACCCCCCTTCGTTTGAGCAAAATGCACCCCAATGTATCATCCAGCTGCCGCAGATGTAAAACCCATTCAGGATTAATCATGCACATTTTTTGGGAAAGCAAAAAGTTAAAAATTTTCTGGAAAGCAGTACAGGACTTTACAGCCAAAGCTTTGCAAATTCCATTGAACAGCACAGCAACACAATACCTCTTTGGCACAGAATTTAACAAGACACTTGATCCTACTTCTACAAAGAGACTCGGCATCATTTCCTATCTAGCAAAAAAAAATGCATTTTACTCAACTGGAACCAACAACGACATCCAACATTTGAACGGTTCATACAACTCTTGAATAAAACAATGCTCTTAGAACAATATACATACTACTTAAGAAACAAAGGGGATGTCTTTCAAAAAATATGGATACCTCTAATGAACCTCTGACTCTCTGACCACCTCAGATGTATTTTCATAATAAGTATGACTTTACTCAATTATTTACTTTACTGATTCATTGTATCTTTGCCATAATGACAGTACATAATATCTACTAGATATTTTTCAAGACACTTCTATACAGCTTAGTAACATTTAAAGGCTTACCAATGTAATTAGGTTAACTAGGCAGGTTAGGGTAATAAGGCAAATTATTGTATAATGGTGGTTTGTTATGTAGACTATCAAAAAAATATAGCTTAAAGGGGATAATAATTTTGACCATAAAATGGCTTTTAAAAAACTAAAAACTGCTTTTATTCTAGCTGAAATAAAACAAATAAGACTTTCTCCAGAAATAATAAAATATTATCAGACATACTGTGAAAATTTCTTTGCTCTGTTAAACATCATTTAGGAAATATTTAAAAAAGAAAAAAAAATATCAAAGGGGGGGCTAATAATTCTGAGATATATATATATATATATATATATATATATATATATATATATATATATATATATATATATATATATATATATATATATATATATATATATATATACACATATAGAATAAACGCACTTTTTATTTTTTATTAACCATTTTAATGTCAAAATTATTAGCCCCTTTAAGCTAATTCCCCCCCCCCCCCCCCCCCCCCCACTGTCTCGTTATGCAATAACTATGCCTAGTTAACCTTATTAACCTAGTTAAGCCTTTAAATGTCATTTTAAGCTGTATAGAAGTGTCTTGAAAAATATCTAGTAAAATATTATTTACTGTCATCATGACAAAGATAAAATAAATCAGTTATTAGAAATGAGTTATTAAAACTATTATGTTTAGAAATGTGTTGAAAAAATTGAAATTGACAGAAAAAATAAACAGGGGGGCTAATAATTCAGGGGGGTAATAATTCTGACTTCAACTGCATATAAACCTTGTTTTGTACAGATTTCAATTTATTCTTTTGGGCAAGTACTTAACTGTTTTACACAGAGAAAAAATGTGGGATTACACAACAGACATTACTAAACTGTGATTTATTACAGCCTTTCTCAATTTACATTTAATAAGGCATTGATTTTAAATTGGTCAAAAATCTGCCAATAATATTTTACTATGTCTGCGGAAAATATGCAATATTATTGTTGGGTGTTGCAATAACAATATTTCTTACAATATGTCAAAAAAAAACTATTTTATCAGCCATTTAAAAAGAGGTAACAGACATTTTACTGAGCTAATTAAATGTAAAAAAAAATAAATAAAAATAAATAAACATTTAAACTAAAACACCACAAATAACTGAAAACCTTGGCGAATTCCTATTCTTAATGGCTGCGGTCATTTTCCTCTCAGCACATATATTTCAGCTTTACTGTAGGTTCACTTAACACGACCTACTGGAAAGCTGGGGATAAAGATAGTAAAGGCCCCATCTGATCTGGTCAGATTTGGATAAGCAGCCTATGCATGCAGAACACAAATGCTTGGTACATGAAATTAACTTTATAATATATGCAATATCCATATCTCAGAGAAGTGCAAATAATTATTGCGATACCAATTCTTCGATATATTGTGCAGCCCTAATTACTACAATAGCTCTATTAGACAAAAAAGCTGAACTCTAAAAACAAATAAAAACAAATAAGCTCACCTGCAACCCTGTGCTTTTGTTCTTCAACCTGACAGGAGGACACAGATTGGCTGGGGCCGTGAGGGCAGACCGAGGTTGTAATTGGGCCACACACTGCAAAATGATACTCATAATGGAAACCCGTCACTTCATAGTCCTTTCCGGCCAGCGGTGTGAGATTGTACTCATAACCGCTCTTGGGGTCTGTGACTTTGCAGTTTTCACCTGTGACAGCAGACATCAGCTAAAACGACCCAAAAGCCAAAGAGAGGGAATTTGTTCATTGCCAAATGGACTGGCTGTTCATCTTACCGTGGACTCTTTTGATTGGACAAGCTTCTGAGGTTCTCCAGATGAAAACAAACTCACAGCCATCCTTGCGATCGAACATCGGTGCTCCCTTTTAACAGAAGGAAGAAAAAAAGGTTAAAGAAAGATTTTTTTTAATATTGGAGAAACTTTCCATAATTTAAATACATAATTTTACATCAAAAGGCGGAAAAATGAAGTTTTTTTGAAGTCACGTATGATCATGCTCTTTGATCTTCCATTTTTACACTACACTATTGGATAATTTACACCACCACATGTTGGAGCCAGTATGATTTTTAGTCTCTTATTATGGTGTGCTCTGTTGGGGTGTAGTATGACTGTGGATGATAGAAACAGGATCAATAAAATTATTAGAAAAGTTTTAATCCCAATTCCCTTGAAGTTAGGGCTGCAGAATATATTGTTGAGCATCGATTTTGCAATGTGTGTGTCTCAATAGTCACATCGCAAGATATGCAATGTTAAATTGAGATTACAGTTGAACAGAAACCACAGGTCAAATCACATGAGATTTATGGTGACACTGCAGAATTTAACCACAATAGAATGAAAGTATCAACTACATATGTTTTTAAGGCCTGTGTCTATGTGAGCATTTAAAAAAAAATTTATGTTAAGCTATTTTAAGAGAGTTATTAAAGTTTAATAAAGATTAATTTCATTAAATTACTTATATGATAAAGATTATGCAATGTTAATTTCCCGAGCTAATGCAGATGCACAATCGAAAGGAACGAGATCACGACACCAGACTCATTTATGGCCGTTCTACACATTATCATATTTTGGATAATGCTTTGTCTGATCGCGCTGCTCTTCTTAAGTAATCCCTAACCTGGTCTTAATAATGAATCTCCTCCAGAAAATGGCGGCGACTCTTTGTTTACAAGTTTGTTGTGGGTGTTTGAGCAGTTGCTGTCATGTGACGTGCATTTGACAGGACGGATTGTACCTCACGGTCATTTCATACAGATTACAAAACCAAGACACTTTTGTTTTCTTTATCTGGATATATTTCTTATGCCTGTGAAGCAAGTATTTGCTAAGATTCCAGTGCATTTGTTGACCGAAACTGTCATAAAAGCACACGTCTGGTCCAAGCTTTTCCCCCTGAACAAACGCCAGTCTATAGCGACCGATGGTTGGCTCCTGTACTAGTAGGTGGGGCTTCATTCGCCATGTTGACCGTTACACTTTTCTCCATTCAAACTATACGAGTGACATGTCTTGTGTATTCTATGGTCTTTGGTATAGATCGACATTCAAATACCAGCAATAAGAAGGTAATGCAATCCTGTGCAGCTACGTACTGATACATCTATGGTTAATAAACTATTTTAACAAAAAAAAAAGCAAAAAAAGATTCTTAGATATAACAAAACCATAGATTTATTGCATTTTTTGTAAAAAAAAAAAAAAAAAAAAAAGTGCTATGGAGAAAAATCGGTTATCCCTTGAGAGAAATATATATGCATTTGCTTACAGGACTGTCATCACACTGGAAGATGATTCGGGTAGAGTAGCGTCCTGATGTCCCACACTTGTCCCCGTTCAGATAAACAATACTGATGGAGCCGTCCGCTGCGGCCTGGAGGTTTGACTGCACGTATCCCAGATTCACAAAACTGCTGTTGATGTGTCCGCAGGCTCCAATCGCACCAGCTGCCAACACCACAAGACTATTTATTAAATGTGTGTTCATTAATGTGCCAGCCCTTATCATCTCATGTCAAAAATGCATTGCTGAGAAGAAAAACATTAATTCATGTACAGTAAATTGTAAAAATAAAAAATACTGGTAAGACTAAGATTACTGGTAGCCCAAATTAAAACAATACATTTACAAACATCATATAAACACATATTCCCCTCTCTACATAACAAATGCTTTAAATGTAACCAAATTATAATGGCATTGACTATTAATGAAATTTAATACAATCGTCAAACCTAGTTTATTTAAAATCACACATGAAAAAAATACCACAATAATTCATAGTAATTAACCTATATTAGTTATTTTATTTATATTAGTCATTTTTGAACCATACTATAGTAAAGTACTTTATGTTACGGTAATTCTATAGTTTATATAGTGACACAACAACTATAGTAACACAGACAAACTACCCAATGTAATTTTAAAACAAATATAGGTTATATTACACTACAATACAGTGGTTTACTGTGGTAAAAACTAAAGTATACTACAATATTATTACAGTTTATCAGATCACTATAGTATACTACAGTATGCTGTGGCATTCATTAACAAAGTTTTGCAAATACTGTAATAAAATACAATTTACTGTTCAAAAACACCTTAGCATTTACTATAAATGACTTTTAATTACAGTGGCATGTGGACAAAATATACTTAACAGTTAATATTCTCATGTGTTTATATCATTTGGCACAAATTTAAATGTGTTGATACATTATTTTGACATTTATCGCATTGTATGGACGTCACTATAAAAAACAAATCTCCTGGTATGCAATGGTACTCCAAACCAGGCTAGATACAAGGTACTTTCCAGTATCGTGCCGTATAGTTCTCTTTGCTTTACCTTTTCATTCCATGTCAATCCAGTCCAGTCAGCATGGGTACAATTTAATGTTCCACTGATGTGCTCAGATCTCATGGTTCTCAGATCCTTGCTAGAAATATGCCACTTTTCCCCTATCATGAATTTAAGCTTAATGTTCCACTGTTGTAATGATTATGAAACTCTTTGGAATATAAAACAAATGCACCAGCCATTGCCTTGGTAAGGTAAGAGTAATATAGACAATGATCAAATATTTCTATTTTTGTGAAATATAAATAAACAGTGCACTTGTCCAACCATACTTAGAAATTCTGTCCTCACATGGACATACAACTGGAACAGAACCTGACATTTATTCTAACCATTAGGCAAAATAGTGGGAAATCGGCTCTCAGATCTGCAATGTAGACACTCACCAGGGCAGCCCTGAACACGAGGCAGTGGTTTACACACATTTACGTAAAACTTCTGAAACCGGGCCTGATCCGAGGTGTCCAGAGGAACATAGGACTTCTCATCCAGACTGAGGTCCCCCAGGTCATACTCCCTGCCTTGTGAATCTAGAAGTGCACAAGCAATTAATTAATATTTGTTAAAATTCAAATCATGATAATAGTGATGCATAAATGGAACACTTCAGCAGAACTCCAGACTGTGACCAAATTACTTGTGATTTCTGTGATATTTATTTTGAAAAACAATAACCAAGTTATTCATTACAAATGCACAACTAATATGACTCATTAACAATATGAGTCACACCAATTGCATCTGGATGCAGCCTTGATGATGCAAGCTGAGACTGAATATCTCAGTGATGCAATGTCAGACACAATGCACTTAATGGAGCTAGCGACGTCACTGTGAGGGGTAGGCCTAGGGGTGGGCATTAAAAAGCATTGCATACAGCTCAGATTGCGCTGTACCAGGTCTGCATCGAGACCCCTCTCGAGTCATACAGCAAAACCATGGAAAAAGTTAGGTATCTGTATCCTGACTTGATTATTAATAATTTTTTTTGCTTGTTTTTTGTATCGATGCAGCTCTTTTTAAGTTGTCTTTAAAATAGTTTAATTTGCAGCAAAAAGAGCTGTAACAAAATCACTTCCTACTTGATTTCATAGCACTGTGCTTACTGGTCATGTAAACCAGTGGGTCCCAAAGTGGGGATTGTGGCGTGAAAGGTCACTTGATGATTTCCAATTTTTTTTTTATTAAACTATTAGAATTACCATATTTCATCCATAACCTACTGAAGAGCAAAATAGTTGTTAATAGTAACATTGTTAACATGTTAATAGTAAACATTATAAAACAACATGCAAATAAAAAGCCATCAGCCTTTTGTTTTTTTTTTGCGACCCCCTCGGGTGATTATGTTATATTAAAGACAATGATTTTATGACACCAGGTTAAACTTTCTGACACCTTTACAGCACTCACGTACATTAAAAATAAATACAGGCCACAACTGAACATGGAGGATGATCTCTGAGTGGTGTTCTCCAAAATTAACGATGAATAGACTTGGGCCTATTGGTATATCTATAACCACCTCAGAGAATATTGGGGGTTGCGAGTCATTGGCATTGTTATTTTGGGGGTCGCGGGCTAAGAAGTTTGGGAACCCCTGCTCTAAACGACTGATCCAATGAATCTTGTAATGCGGATCGAGTGCTTTTATAAGATGACAAAAGCCCGCATCTCCAGTCACTGAAAACGGCTGCAAATCTTTAGCAATGAACACCCCCACTGCCAACTCTCGGAACCAGTTGGGTATGTTTGCTGGAAGGATTCAGTGAGGGATTGTTGTTTTTTGGAGGACTTTATTACCTTCTCTGCTATCCTGCCTTCAGACAGTGATAATGCTGGGTGATGGTGCCGCAGATGTGCAGTCATGTTGGAAGTGTTTCCGTTTGAGTAGGCTATACGTGTAAATCAATGCTTGCACACAGTAATTTTTTGACCACCGTTTTTTCTTTCATTGGCATTGTACTTGACGGCAAAACCAAAATGTCCTCACACCGCAGATTTGAAAGTCGCTGGCGCTTCCTCGTATTTTTGTCTCACTTCACTGCCGCTCGCCTTGTTAAAGTGTGGACTGATGGCTAGGCAATGCCTCCTAATTGTAGAGCATAGTGATTGAATATTTACTGGCGGGGAGGAGTTTCCTCATCTCAGCTCGTAGACTTACAGGCACACAAAAACAGTCAATTCAGAGAGATATAAAACGCACATAAATGATTTAAACATAAAACCGGAAAAAAAAATGCAATTCACAAGCACGTGTTGAACCGTGAATGTCATACCGAACAGTTCGATATTATACTGAGAACTGTGGCATCCCTAATATATACATTTCTTTGGTTGACGCAACAATCCATGATTCTCCATAGATTCTCGCCCAAGATTTTTTTTTTCTCACTGGAGAAATAGTTTTACTCAGATATACATCGGCAACAATAGGGGGGAAAATGGTAATGTAAAGAGTGCATGTGAAATCTTACCAGTGACTGTGCAGTCCACAGGTGCAGGTTCACAGGCTAGTGGAGTTGCAAGCTCAAAAATCACATTATGGGTTACGTGTGTACTTGTGCCCAGCTCTTCCTGTATAAGCTTTAGGGAGGCTGGAGAGGCCTTTTGGTCACACACAAAATTAATGATGAAGGTGTCTTCAGTACCTACAGTAGAGATGGGAAACAGGATAAAAGTGGGCTCAGTCCAGTAAATGACTGTTTTTAAATGGAATGTATCCTTAAATCAAATCTCTCCACAATACTTGACAATGATTAAATATGTGCGTATATAATATGATTAAAAATATGACATAAAAATATGTCATTATAATAATCATTATAGCTTTTAATTAGCTTTTTCTGAAAGAAATTAATATTTCTATTAGGCAAGGGTGTCATAAGTTATCCAAAAATGGCATTTAAAATGTATTAATAAATGATTTACATTTCAAATAATGGCATTGAACTTTTTCTTCAAGAACATAATCCCTGTCAAACGCACCTGTCGGTATGTCCATGACTCCCTTGTATGTGAGAGTGAGAGCCCCATCGGTAGAGAACTGGAGGGAACGCTCCACCCCGACCTGACTGACCGGCTTCTGATCCTCCAGCTCACAGCCGGACACAGCTTTATCTCCAGCAGTCCCACAATCCTTCACTGGACCACAAATGTTCACCTGCAACAGACAAGAGGGAAGTATGACCTTAGGTTTCAATTTTACATTGGAGACAAACTCAAGAGTAGTACTGTGATTTAAAAAAAGTATATGTATACAGCAAGAAAATTAAATATTGAACATGTCATGTTTTTTTTTTTGCTGGGAATAATATTTCTAAGGAGCTGTTGACATGGAATTGAACAAAGTTTTGGTAAAAACCCAAACAATACATAAAAATAAAACAAAACAAATCTGAAAATATGTTATGTGTAATAACAATGACATGACACAAGGAGAAAGTACTGAACTACTGGACTGTATTTAATACTTTATACAAAAGGCTTTTTTGGTGACGGCAGCTTAAAGACGCTTCTTATATGGAGAATGAAGTCACATGAATTGCTCAGGTGTGAGTTTTTCACAGACTTCAACAGAGTGTAAAAATCTTGATGGTTCTGTGAGGTCTCGTCTATTAAATTGATCTTATTTGTATTTTATATTGGATTCTATATGAGTTTCTTAGTTGTTACCAACATCCGGGGAAACTTTCAAGTCAACGGCACCTTAGAAAATATGTTTTCTAAGAAAAATGGTGACTGTTCAACACTTATTTTCCCTGCTGTATATACAGTGCTCAGCATACACGAGTACATCCCTCACAAATCTCTCTTTTAAATTAATATTTTCAACAGGATGCTCTACAATATTATATCTGTGCATGTACACTACATTATTTAACAAAATAACTTGTCAAACAAAGAAATAATAGTCCAAAAATTAGTAGGCCAAATTTCTATGTTAGGGAAAAAATCATTTAAAAGAGAAAAATGGAATAATAAAAAATTAAATAAAAAATAAAAAAATTAAATAAAAAAAAATATATATACAATTTGTAGTTTTTTGCAATATGTCGCATGAAATTAAATAATTTATCTTTCTACCTCTAAAGAAGTTCGGTGACTAAATAATATTGTTTTATTAAAAATATCCATTTAATAACTCGGCTTTGTTCAAATGCATCAAAATATATTTATATACACAGTTGAAGTCAGAATTATTAGCCCTCTAAATTATTAGCCCCCGTTTATTTTTTTCCTCCCTATTTCTGTTTAACAGAGAGCAAATTTTTTCAAAACATTTCTAAACATAATAGTTTTAATAACTCATTTCTAATAACTGATTTATTTTATCTTCGCCATGATGACAGTAAATAATATTTCACTCAATATTTTTCAAGACAGTTCTATACAGCTTAAAGTGACATTTAAAAAGCTTAACTAGGTTAAGTTAACTAGGCAGGTTAGGATAAATAGGCAAGTTATGTTTAAAGATGGTTTGTTCTGTAGACTATTGAGAAAATGTTTTTTTAATAATAATTTTAACCTTAAAATGTCTTTTAAAAAATTAAAAACTGCTTTTTTTCTAGCTGAAATAAAACAAATAAAATTTTTTCAAGAAGAAAAAATATTATCAGACATACTGTGAAAATTTCCTTGCTCAGTTAAACATCATTTTGGAAATATAAAAAAAAAAGAAAAAATGTAAAGGGGGTGGGGGGTTGTGGTTTGGCATATATACATTAAGGGTACATTTATTTAATGAAAATGACAATATAAACAGTGATTTGTTTTTTAATATAACTTTAGAGTTTCCTATATGAATACATTTTAGAACACAATTTAATCCAATGATGGCAATGCTTCATCAGTCATTACCCTAGGCTTCAGTGTCACAGTCCTTTAAAATCATTCTTAAGATTTCATAATTAGGATTGTTCATTGTTATCAGTTATCATTCATATTTAATATTAATGTTATTATTAGTAGTACTATTAACTGTTATTCTGCAACATGTTGTTGTGTAAACGGCTTTTTTGTCCCATTTTACTTTGATTAATATAAATTTCAAAAGAACAGCTATTCTGCAATTAATTATTTAAACCAGAAATGGATTGTAATAGTATAACTACAAATCTTTGTCTTTTACTTTAATATGTATCAGCTTAATGCATATTCATATACAATTCTGCAATACTAACGCATGTGAAATGTGTGTATTTGTGAGATTATCTTTTCCTTCTAACATAACTGATTTTAATGATCCGATTTTTTGATACTGCATGCAAAAATTGCATTCAATGTCATTTTAAAGGTTACAACAAATAATAAAGATCCATCTATAGCTTACTGACCTCAAGCTTTTGAAAGGCAATGCATATATTAAGCACACATTTACACAAACATTATCTGACAATGAGTTAATGAACCTACAAGAAGTTTTGAAACATTTGGTTGCTTAACGTCTCTGTATTAAAACTGCCATAATTGAGGTAGGTACAAGCTAAAATTGACTTCCGCATCTATCCAGCTCCACTCAAGTACATTTAAAAGTTTTACAAGCTCATTTAAAAGTTCATACAACACCACCACTGCAATCTACTAGACCTGGTTTAGATCTGGTTTTACCTTTACCTCTTTATTGGCTAGACGACAGATATTATTTCTTTGGAATTCTACAAAACCACCAGGTATTTCATAGTGGCAATCAGATGTTCTCGCTATGCCAGTTATGGCTCTTTCTATGATAAACTATTAAATTATTTTCACTCGCTTCTAAGTTTATCCACTGATTGAATCCATTTAAATCATTGACATCACCTCCTTCAACCTTCTTCTCTATCTCTTTTTTATGTATATTTTATTATTATTATTTTTTACATATTTTATTATTATTATTAGTTATTTACTCTTTTTTAAACTATTATTATTATTTTTATTAAGTTAAGCGATTATTCATTATTTTTTATTTATACATTTTTTTTTCTATTATTGTATTATTTTGCCTTGTTATAAAGTTTAAAAGTGGAAAGTCTTTTACTGTGTCTGTCATATCAAGCATTTATGTTCTTTCACTCAATAGAAAGAAAAAAAAAAATCATACAATAAAGTCTTTTCCATGAGCGTTGACATGGTATCCTTTTTCAGTGGCCAGCGGCTGCAGGTTGAATTCAAAGCCAGTGTTGGGATCTTTCACGGAGCACGTCTGTTGGTAAAAACCAAGAGAAATTAGAAACAAATTCTTCTAGATCATCTTAAAAGTACGAAGAGTTAAACAAAAGTGACCTGGTTTGTGTCCACGACAGTAGAAATGGCACAGGCTGCTTCTGTGTCCCAAACAAAGTCAACGGTACATTTCTGGTTCACCACAAAGCGAGGGCCAGACGGCTAAGGGGGGGGGGAAAGGAGACAAAATTATCACATTTTTGTTGCTACTGATTCATATAAAAAAAAAGAAAAGAAAAATGCCTCTAAATGAGCCTTATGGCAGCAGGAAAAGTTTAGGAATGAGTCTCACTGGTGTCCCAGAAGTGCAGACGAAGTGGATGCGTGTTGTGTATGTGGTGGTCTTTCCATCTGCTTCACACACGGAGCCGTTGGTGTACTCCAACATCAGCTGGTTTTGCTCCACAATCACCGGCCCTTTCTTAGCAATGCCCAAATTACTGACCTCCACCTTCTCAGACAGGCCTTCCTGCTCAAGCACACATATCAGTGACATTAATTGTAAGTGTAATTTATTCAGTTGTTGCTGTTGTTGTATATTTATTTATTAAAAAGTGATCAATTTGATAAAAATATTTTCTGTGGAAAGTCTTATTTGTTTTATTTTGGCTATAAAAAGTAGTTTAAAATGTTTTTTTTAAACATTAAGGTCAATATTATTAGCCCACCTATTTTTGTTCCAATTGTCTACAAAACAAACCACTGTTATACAATGACTTGCACAATTACACTAACTTGCCAAGTTAGCTAGTTCGAGGACAACACTATTTTGATGTCCAATAGCGACGTTAAATGACATTAATATTTGGTTGATTTTAGGTTGTGTTGGAAAGTGACCAAAATCCAGCGTCGAGCCAACATCTTAATCCAACCTCATACTGACGTCAAATACTGAAATTTATTCGTCAGGTATGGCAACCAAAATAAAACGTCTGATAGACATCATAGTGTTAATGTCCACACAACATCAAGCTGTAACATGATTAGATGTTGTTATTTGGTTGTTTATAGGTTGTGTTGGAAAGTGACCAAAATCCAACGTTTGTTTGACGTTGGAAACTGACCTTGGTCAGACGTCAACCTGACTTTCATTTCCATCTAAAACACAACATCCCCACGAAGATGGGGTACAACGTCAATCTGACTTCACAGCTGGCACAGGAAGTCGAAATGATACTGCTAAACATTTGCATCTTCTATTTTATTTATTTATTTTTTTTCAGAATAACTTGATTTGTGTTCAACAGAAGAAATAAATTCATTAAAGTTTAAAGCCACTTAATTAGTAAGAATATTTTTGTGACCTATGCCTTTAAAGCATCAGTAGCAGTCTAGCTAGCCTTCTCTTGGCTAAAGACATTTTATACTTATATGTAGAATTTAATTGATCTACTTGGAATGAATGAACATCTTCAATATACACATACATACATACATGTGTGTATATGGATATGGATATGTGTGCGTGTACATATATTTAAAATTTTACCGTATGCATCTAAAACAGACAGGTGGATTCTGTTTTAAATGCATTATTTTTAGGAATATTAAAAGCATTTGTATTAGATCCATATTCAGTCAAGAATCAAACGTAGAATCGAGATCTAGAGAATCAGAATCGAACAGGAACATCTGAATCAATAGGCAGCATTATTCCAGCATTGACAAACAATGAAGTAACTAACCCTGTCAGCTTCGAACTTAATCTCACAGGCTGAAGCTCTTCTGTCACAGCCTGGCACGGCTTTAAGAGGACGACACACATTGATGTAGTATTTCCTCGGGCTGCTGATGTCAGATGAGTCCATGACCTGCCAGTTCCTGCCGCCATTTGATACTGACAGACTGCAAAGGGGAAGGAAACGATACATGTTTTTAGAGCTGCTGCTGTTTGCACATGTAGTCTTCCTACTAGTGTGTTGTGACACTGGCAAAAATGCAAATAAGTGATTGTATTACCTCAGGAATTATTGTTAAGATTATTAATAAAAAGTTAAAACTAGTAACCATATGTAGTTAAAGCAAAATAAAAGAAAAAAAATTGTTGAAAAAATAAGTACATTTTATAAGTACAAAAAACAAACAAAAAAATATGTATATGGCAAAAAATAAAAAAAATAACAACATAATATTATATTAAATGACAAAAATAAGAAAAAACACAGCAACTGTACTCATTTAAAAATATATATTTAACAAAAAAAAAAAAGACTTAACAAATGACTACTAATAAAAGATTCCTAGTATAAAACTAAAAACACCCCAAATGATTCAAGTGGACACATGCTATAATAATAATAATAATAATAATAATAATAATAGTAATAATAATAATAACAACAACAATAACAATAATAATATTAACAACGATCATCCTCATCCTCAATAATAATAAAAAACTATAATTATGATATTATTATTATCATTATAACCATCATCAATAATAATAATAATAACAACAATAATAATTGCAATAACAAAAAACTATGATTACTATCATTATCATCATCATCATTTATAATAATAAAAAAATATGATGATGATATGATCATCATCATCATCATTAAAAAAGTTATCATTATTAATATTATTACTACTGTCATCATCATCGCTATCATAAATAATTATAAAAACTATGATGATGATGATGATGATGATATTATTATAATTATCATCATCAATATCAATAAAAAATTGTGATGATATCATCATCATCAACAATAATTTAAAAAATATGATATTTGTATTATTATTATTATTAGTATTATTATTATTCTCATCAGTATTATCATCATCATCAATAATAATAAGTATATCACCATCATTATCATTATTAATATTATCAATATATTATCATTATAATCATCATCAATAATAGAAATAATAAAAATATGATGATGATGATGATGATGATGATCATTATCAATAATAAAAAACTATAATGATAATATTTACATCATCATCATCATCATCAATAATAAAAATATAATATTATTATTATCATTATAATCCTCATCATCACCATCATCAATAATAATAAAAAACTATGATAAGATTATTATTATTAGTAACATCATCACCATTATGAACAATAATAAAAAAGTATGATATTATTGTTATTATTATTATCATTATCATCAATATTAATATGATTATCATCATCATCATCATAGTTTTATTTTTATATTATTATTGATGAAGATGATGTGGATAATAATCATCATATTTTTAATTATCATTATTAATGATGATAATGATTATAATGATGATGATAACGATGATGATGATGATAATAATAATAATAATAATGATAATAATAATATCATACTTTTTATTATTATTGATGATAACGATGATTATAATGATAATAATAATAATATTAATATTAATAATAATAATATCATACTTTTTATTATTATTGATGATAACGATGATTATAATGATAAAAAATAATAATAATAATAATAATAATAATAATAATAATAATGATAATAATAATATCATACTTTTTATTATTATTGATGATAACGATGATTATAATGATAATAATAATAATATTAATATTAATAAGTAATTTTTATTATTATTGATGATGATGATTATAATGATGATGATGATAATAATAATAATAATGATAAATATAGCTATCTAGGATACGTAAAAACGGTGTAAGGTGTAAGTGTGAGAATCAGTTCAGCAAAACAGTTCTCTAGCAGTTTAAGTAGATTTTCATGCAAATAAAAGCTAATGTTAACTTTTTTTTTTTAATACTTTTTACACATTTTATAATAATTTCTGTGCGGCTCAGTCCATATTGCCAGATTCGACATGAACCATGAGCTGCCATTGACTCCCAGCGGGAACAAACGGAGGAATAATAATAATAATAATAATAATAATAAAGAAAAACTACAAGAACAATAGGGGCCATAGGCACCTTCGGTGCTTGTAATCATACTTTTTAATATTACTGATGATGATGATGATTATAATGATGTTGATAATAATAATAATAATAAAAAATAATAATATCATACAGGTGACACGGTGGCGCAGTAGGTTGTGCTGTCGCCTCACAGCAAGAAGGTCGCTGGTTCGAGCCCTCGGCTGGTCAGTTGGCATTTCTGTGTGTAGTTTGCATGTTCTCCCCGCGTTCGCATTGGTTTCCTCCGGGTGCTCCGGTTTCCACCACAGTCCAAAGACATGCGGTACAG
Organism: Danio aesculapii; assembly: GCF_903798145.1. Taxonomy (NCBI): domain Eukaryota; kingdom Metazoa; phylum Chordata; class Actinopteri; order Cypriniformes; family Danionidae; genus Danio; species Danio aesculapii. Next base: position 43,321,192 of record NC_079454.1, on the reverse strand, counting down.
GTGAATTGGGTAGGCTAAATTGTCTGTGGTGTATGAGTGTGTATGGATGTTTCCCAGAGATGGGTTGCAGCTGGAAGGGCATCTGCAGCATAAAACATATGCTGAATAAGTTGGCGGTTCATTCTGCTGTGGCGACCCCAGATTAATAAAGGGAATGAGCCGAAAAGAAATTGAATGAATGAATGAAAGAACAAATGAATGATGTCATGCTTTTTTAAATTATTATTGATGATAATGATGATTATAATGATAATAATAATAATAATAATAATATCATTATATCATCAATGATATCATGACGATATTATTGTTATTATCAGTATCATCATCATCATCATCATCATCAATAATAATAAACTATAATGATGTTAATATTATTATTAATGGCCAAATATTGAAAAATGTAATAATGTATTTAGTAAATATACTTTGAATATACTATGAACTGTAACAAAAAAGTTTTACAATTTTCAAAATAAAGACAAACATCCATGCAGAATAAATAAAAGTAGTTTTTTTTTTTCAGTAAATTTTCCTTAAATTGGTGCATCAATTCACAGACAAATGCAGTACAGGTTTTTTATAGGTTAATTCACTCAAAAAGAGTGGCGCTATCAAAACATGTCAGTGTTTGTTTAAATATGCTAACAAGCAACACTGGTTCAACCAATAATGTTCTTGGTACAGGCCTAGTTTTCTTGGTTAATGGCAAAATGAGAAAATATTCAGCCAAGTACTACAGTCGAGCCTGATATTATTCATACCCTTGGCAAATTCTGACAAAGTTTTCATTTAAATATAAGTAAAAGCTTAGAATTGCTTTTTACACAATGATGCCTCTTGTGCATTGTTTTATTATCTTTTGGGGAAAACCCTGCGTCATGTCCAGTCAAAAAGAAACTTGATTGAATAAGAAAGAAGCTGGTTGAATAAAAGTAACTTTAAGTCAGAATTTATGAATAACTTTAAAGGGCACCTGTGGAAAAATCTACTTTTCAAGCTGTTTGGACAGACATATGTGCATGTATGGTGGTATAGACCGTCATATGGGGTGATATACGCACCACCCAGTGCTTTTTTTTTTTCAATTTAACAACATAAAAACGGTGGACCAATTGGAGCGGTTTTCAAAACCGACCGCAACTTTACGTAAGAGTGCGGGTCCCCCCCCCCCCGACCAATATTGATTGACAGGTGCGTCATCATATCCTCAGTTTGTTGATCACGTCCGCCATTTTCGCGTGAGCGAAGCGATATCACTAAAGGAACACCCTAGCATCTATTTTTTAGATGCAAGGCTCAACACAAGACGCAATATTCTCCACATTATCGCTCTAATCGGAATTATTGATTGTGTCTTTAGGTAGGTTGCAAACATGTTAATTCTCATTGGTCTACCTTATACTTCAGCCGTTTGCATTTCTCGCGATCCCAGAAGCTCCCTGTGATCTAACTAGCATGCGTTTAGAACTCTTAAAACATAGTTTCTATCAGGGTACACTCAAGTCGAAGCTGGGCGCCGCGGACCGCTGCAGAAACATATGTTTAGAATTCAAAAATGCATGGCACGACGATTCGGGACACTTCATGTTTCTGGCCGCGCCACAGAGAGTGTCTGGTGTGCCTAGTCACGGCTTCGAGCGGCGCATCCGGTGCCTCAATCAAAGTTAATTCAGTGTGCGTGGTTTTAGTTTCTGTGTACAAGCTCGGCACTTGAAACTAGCACATAGTTGGCTGTAAAACTGTACAAAGACACAAATGATTTGTACTCTCTGCTTGGTCTGTGTTCGAGTCGGACTGTACGACTGATTGCTGATCCTCTCATTCCTGCTCTCTCAGTCTGCCTGTCAGGACTCTTGTTGCAAACGCAGAGCGGGTGAGCTCATGGCCCCGCCCCCTTGTTACGTTGGCAGAAAGCCGAAACTAATTTACATGTGAAGCAACACACCCATAATCAGCGAACTGTGGACACGCCCCAACATGACACTTTTTAACACCTTATAATAAAAAAATCTGAATTGTGTTTTTAAACTGAACTAAACTGGCACACTCAGAAGAACCATAGTATTAAATCCATTAAAAAGAGGTAAAAACTATGTGCCCTTTTTAATTCAGGGGTATGAATAATTTTGGGCTGGACTATGTGTATTCTTTTTAAACCCAGTTTGGTCCAACCAAAATGAAAACATGTCAAATATGTAACAATTTTGGTTATTTGCTAATAACAGTTATTTTGCTGAATGCGACTAACCTGGACAGGTCATACTGTTTGAAGAGTTTTGGGTCTGTCACGACACACTCGTGTAATCTCTCTGGACACGCATAGGAAGTGTACCACTTAAGTTATACGTATACTCATCCTCATCCTGCAGAAGAAAGAAAGCCTTTTTTTAAAGCAAAGTCAATGCAAAGCTCAAACACACAAAAAAAAAGCACACACGCAAGCCATTTATTATGCAGCGTCAACTGAGGTAGGGCTAAAAATATCTACAATCAGCACAAACACAATAAAGGAGCAGGTGCGATACCTGAAACTCTGGTTTTCCTGGACCAGCTCTCGGTCACAGAGGAAGGGAGGATGTGTGTGGATCGCTTCGTGTGCTGTATGTCGTTGTACTGAGAGCCGTTTCTGTAGGTCAGCTGGGATCATGCCGTCATAGTAAGAAAGCTTGGAGTTGAACTGACCAAGATTCCATGACTGTTTACCACTGCAGAGGTGGAGCAAAGAAAGGTTAACTCCACTCACAGTCAAATCTGATTGGTTCAGAAATTGCACTTTACACATTAAACACCAAATGTGAAACCTGACCACAAACCCAGTAATAAGACCAAAGCCCCTTTAAGGCAAGTAATTTCATTTGGTGGCCATCTTTGAAACACCTCTCCGACAGTATGCTCTGATATTCTGGCTGAACGGGGGAACATCCAAGCTTACGATTACATTACACACTTGAAATCTCCAATAAAGTTAAACAGCAACTGTCTCATACATTTCATTTCTAAACGTTTGAATCAAACAAAATCTGCATTTTTTTCAGGTTGCCCAAACTAATGCGCATGCACACTGGAAAAGAACGAGATCACGACACCAACCTCATATATGACCGTTTTACACATTATCTATCATCTTCTGAAAAATGCCTCGACCGATCACACTAGTCTTCTGAAGTAATACACAACTTGGTCTTGATGGCGAATCTCGCTCAGAAATGGCAGCGACTCTGTGTTTACAAGTTTGATTAGTTACTGTCATAGTGTGATGTGCGTTGACAGGACGGACTGTACCTTGCATTTGTTTCATACAGATTACAAAACCAAGAATACATTGTTTTCAAGTGTAGTCGGTTCATTTAAAAGTACTTTTCCTCGTTCAAAACTATAGGAGTGGACACGTCATGTGTATTCTATAGTCTTTGATAATTCAGAGCTTCAAGGGATTCACAATTACGCAAACGCTCACAGAGTTCGCACATATTTTGGGCAGTTAGGACACTGTTCAAATTTCCATTGTCTGGGTGCAAAGCCTCAGGTCAATTAACGCTGTGTATTTCAGTCTGCATCATCACTTTATTGTGTCATGTGATGTTAGTATGTTTCCTTTACTGTTTCTTTTATATAAAGTACAGAGATCAATGTTTCTCAAGGTCAAAAATTTATAATGAATTGAAATCCAAAGCAAAAGAAATGTGTCCATTTCTTGCAACTATTGCAATATCTTTGCATTTTTAAATTCTCTTTTGAGAAATCCAGTAGCTACTGATGAGTGTAAATTTAAGGTTGAAATTAAGATTAATACTTCATCTGAAAGCTTCATAAGCTTTCCATTGCTGCATGGTTTGTTGGTATAAGACATTTAGCCAAACAACTATTATTTGAAATATTGAAAAAAAAAAACACCTTTTAAATAGTGAAAATGTTATATACCAATATTACCAATCAAAAATTATATGTAGATATATTTATGGTAGAAAATGAATCATTAGTTCTAATGACTTTCTAATGATTTTTGGCACAAAACGAAAAAAATTATTTGTACAATTTAATTTTAATATATCTTTTATTTTATCTATCTATCCATCTATCTATCTGATTTCTATATATGAAGATTTTTTATTGTGCTTTATAAGTAAAATTTGATTTGATAATGATTTTAAAATTGAACTTACATCTGGTTAACTTGACAAGCCCCTGCTGTTTCTGGACACTCTGCGGCTTTAACATTTCCACATACGTTTATGAAGTAGTTATACTTTTCACTGGACATGTTATAATAGCCTCCATTAGATTTTGAAGTGGAGACAAATCAAACGAAATTCCTGAGGGGAAAAAAAGAAGTTGCATATTTAAAAGCAGTCCTACAACATGCGAAAACAACCTCCTATATACTTTTAAGAAGTATATTGCTGTTTTTTTAAATAACCATGTTAATAAAGGCTTTTTTTTTTTTCAATTTACATGACTTAATGATGATAAACACTAAGACAAAAAAGCAAGTTTTTAAATAAATAAATAATAACAATAATTATATTAATAATAAATAAAATATAAATTTTATTAAATACAATTAAATAAAACCTTTAATAAAATTTAAATGAATTAAAGTGAAATACATTTTAAAATAAACTAAATTAAATTAAAATAGGTTAAATTAAAGTGAAATAAATTAAAAATAAAAATAAAATAAAAAATACATTAAATTACAATTAAAAAAATTTAAAAATTTAAATAAATTACAATTAAAATAAATTTAAAATTAAATATGAAAAATAATAAATATATTTTAATAAATTACAATTAAAACAAATCAATAAAATAAAAAAATAAAATTAAATAAATTATAATTCAAATAAATTAAAATGTAATTAAACATGTAATTACATTTTGTCAATTATTATAAAATAAATTAATAAATTAAAAAAAATAAAAATAAAAGGAGGGCTAATCATTTTGACTTCAACTGTATGTTAATACATACTAACACAAACACCATACAGCAGAGTCCTGTACCTGCTTGAGTGTCCTCCACCTTGCAGTCGTCTCCTTCAGTTTTAGACAGGACACAGGCTGAAGCAGTGAACCACTCAAACTCATAGACGCAGCTATCGCTGGACACGCTCCTGAGGACCGGAGCACTTTCCACATCTCCAGGCTTACACTTCAGAGTGATGATGCTCTTCACCTTCATCTTCTCTCTGCACTCGTCTCCGTCTGTGTAAATCAGTCTGATGTCTTCACCCTCGGATGCCTTTTCAGGAGAATTCAGGAATTTGCCCAGATTCTTTGCCTTCCCATTTCCTAAAAGATGACAATTTTTGGTTAGAATGAACCATTCAAAGGATATAACCCCAAAAATGTGCTATATTTCTATATCTAAAGAGTTCAGGTGCAAAAACCTTTAAGTGCCGTCTAAAATGTTCTTCTAAATGAGCATTTTTTTTAGACTCTTGTGTGTGTTGGTTCAGTTATTTCACTTTTATGTCGATGAATAGGGTATTGCCATTGCCACTGAAGATTGAGAATGAAGAATGTTTTTGAAAGAAATTTAAGATGGCATTTAGAGGTTTTTGCGTCTGAACTCTTCATTTAGTGATTCATATTTAGTTTCATATTTAGATATATTGATTTATTATTATATTCTCTTTATTTAGAGAAAACCGATTGGCTGACAGAAATAGTTTTTGTTTGCATTTGGACTACATCTGTTCCAGAATTGCACACAAATCACATCGCAGCAATTTAATCTTATAGTCTGTAAATAAATTGCTTACAGAGAACAGAGATGCTGAAGACTGACAACAGATACTGTTGTGACTGAGATACTGTACTGACTCACTTTCATTTATTGCATACTTCCGCGATTCTGTGATATTTTCAACATTAAATAAAAATATTGCTCAAATATGACATTTGTGTTTAAGTAGTTTTCTTGATCGTATCAGCCATGCTTAGATGATTTTTCAAAAATTTTAGAAATTTAGTAAATTAAAATAAAATAGATTTAAATAAATCTAAATTAAATTTAAATTAATTTAAACAATTAAATTAAAACTAAAATAAATTACAATTAAATTACAAAATAAATACAATTAAAATTAAATCTAAAATTAAAATAAATACATTTAAAACAAAATTAAATACAATTAAATTTAAATTTAATTAAAAATAATAATATTAAATTACAATTAAAAACATTAAATAAACTTAAAAAATTAAAATAATAAATGCATATAAAAATAAAATAAAAATAAATTACATAAAACTAAATAAAATAAAATAAAACAAAATGACAAACTAAATAAAATAAAACAAAATTAAATCAAAAGCAGGACAAAAGTCAATTCCCTAAGTTAAATGCTTTTTAAGAAAACATCTATATTAACAAGTTACTACGGTAAAGTTGTACATCTATTGAGTTTCTTACATGCTGGTTATAGTTTTATATGAAATAAAACCCCATTAACATGGTGTTAGAAATACTGTTTTATGAGGTTTAATAAAGACATCTGTGAATAGACCCTATCGTTTTCAGCAAAGTTTAAACGGTATTTTCTTACGTGTATTAAATGAACACTTAACTCAAAAGGAGTCAAAAGGAAAAAAATAATTTCCTCATCATTTTCACACACTCAAGTGGTTTATGAATTTCTTACAGCAGCCATTAACATCCATAGAAGGAACAACAACAAAAAACTAAGAAAGTCTATGGACGTCAATGATCTTTTCCCCCCCAACATTCTTAATTTTATCTTCCTTTGCATTTAACAAAAGCTCAACAAAGAAACTCAAGCAGCTTTGGAACAAATAACAAGTAAACAAATATAGACAGAATTAAAATTTTTGTGCGAACTATCCCTTTAAAAACAAGCTAAAATGCACTTAATCTCGCTGTTCTTTAAGCGACACCTACAGGCAGAGAGTGAATTAGCATTTTCATTCAGTGTGTGTACTATTTTTATTTTGTGCAGGCATGTTTCAGGCAGCATGATCTCACAAAGTAAGATTATTCCATTTTTAATTTACATTACACAATCTAATTTAAACAACTACCATCCAACACAGTGTATGTGACATCTCTGTTTGCATCACGATTAAAGTGCAGTGCAGAGATCACTGCAAACAATTTCAGCCTATGATAGCAAATACTGTTCATTTACTCCTAATTTTTCTAACTCTAAAAAAAACAAAAATCAAAAGAAGAATTGAGAATTGGCCATCAAAAATCAAGATTTGGTACATTTTTAGTTGTATGTATGTAGACTCTATCTCTATTTGTGAACTGACCTACTGCACATATTGCGGAGTCCTCAGGGCAAGAACTGGCCACCCCATCCTGGATGATTTTATGACAGACATTTATATAAAAGCGCTTTTTGTCAGACTCTGCTGCTTTTGCGTCCACTGCCTCCCAATTCTGAGATCCCTCCGATTCTGAAAAGAAAATAAAAGATTTACAATTAGTCACATGAGAAGTTTTCAATATGTTGTTTAGAAACTTCAATTATTACATTATTTGATATGGCGAATCAAAATTTCTCATGTTTTAACCTTTAATTCAGCCTGCAAATCTGTTTTTCTGTTATCAACATTTTTATTTAGATTTTTTTGTAACTAATTTCAGTCACAAAATATTTAAAAGTATTGAAAAGTATTTTGTAATGTTTTTTTGTTGTTGTTTTATAAACACTTTGGTTTTACTTTACAATGAGGTTATTTTTTAACATGAAATATGACTATATTATAGATCCATTATGGATGGATGGATGGAACATTCAAACATATTGTAACAAAAAATAAAAAAAACATTACAACACAATACAATATTACTCTTAGTATCGTAATATGTGTAAAACATGGTGTCAATTTACTTGGGTTTTAAAAAACTAAATAAAATCATTAAAACAATTGTAATAACAAAACAAAACAAAAAAAATTGCCTCACTTTCCAGCGTGTAATCTTGCAGGTAGAACGATAGATAGATAGATAGATAGATAGATAGATAGAGCGATAGATAGAACAATGGATAGAATGATGGATAGAAAGAATGATAGATAGACAGACAGACAGATAGATTGATAGATAGATAGATAGATAGATAGATAGATAGATAGATAGATAGATAGATAGATAGATAGATAGATAGATAGATAGATAGATAGATAGATAGATAGATAGATAGATAGATAGATAGATAGATAGATAGATAGATAGATAGATAGATAGATAGATAAAATAAGACATATAAAAAAAGATAAAAAAGACATATAAAAAATAAAAATTAAATTGTAAGAAAAAAAAAATTCATAAATAGACCAAAAGTAAAGACATTTATAATGCTACACAATTTTTCAAGTATTTTATATATTCAAATATTTCATGCTGTTCCTATGAACTCTGTATATTAGCAATTTTCCACAAACATAGTAAGCAGATTAAATGCTTTTAAATGATACTTTCAAACATATTTTAAGTATACAACTAAATTTTACAATACTGTTAGTATTGTAAAATGTCAAATAACAACTGTGTTTATTTACTGTGTTTTTAATAACTCAAAATAAATCACTAATATAAGAGTAATATTCTAATTATAAATGTTTTTTTAAAGAGCACCTCAGTAAGTGAGTAATTTTGCTCATCTCTACCTGGGAATCGTGTAAGTGGTGATAAATCATATCTCTTCTTGTGGTCTGTGACTCGACACAGCAGGTCTTCCTTCTCCTTCACACACGCATACGACGTCTGCCAGTCAAAGTAATACGTGCAGTCAGACTCTCCCGTAAAAACCGGATGACCGTTGCCTGAAAACCACAAGTGTGCAATGAACCAAACATACAAAAAAAAATAAAAAAATTCTGACATGAAACAAGGTGACGTCTAGGTCACGCTTTTGCAGTTCCCCACTTAGGGTTTTAATCCATTTAAACTTCCTCAAACAGACAGGGTAAAAACAGCAGTCTCATCATCAGCTGACTCCACAAGTATGACATATTTAACATTATTAAGCTACATTTGCATTCATATTTTGGGCTACTGCATAAAAAAAAATGAAGAAAAAAAAACATGCAGGATGGAAACAGCTAGAGATCATCTTAAAATACCCACAAACATGTAACATGACAGAGTGGCTATAATGTGTTGTTGGTAGGACTGTCACAATAGCTACATTTTGGTACTCAATATTTTATCAGAAATAATTGCGATGAACAATATTATAAGATCATTTATGCCAATATTTATTTTGAGGTATTGAATAAATAAAATGCTGAATGGAAACAGCAAGACGGACATAAATTATGTCCGTTTTAAATTTTATGTTTGTTATTGTTTGTGTTGTTGAAATGCAATCCATTTTCAAACATGATATACTAGCATTGTATGTAATATATTAGCATGTACATGCCAAATAAGAGCTATAGTTTTTTCCTGCACTCTCAGAAATAAAGGTACAATATCTGTCACTGGCATGGTGCCTTTTCAGAAAGGCACACTTTTGTACTGTACAGGTGGGCATTAGTACCTTTAGGGTACACTTTTTTCCCTTTAAGGTACTTATTTAGGTATTAATATGCACCTGTAAGGACCTGTTATGGTGCTTTCACACTGAAGGCTGTGAGAGCGTCAAAGTTAACTCTAGCCGCTCTGACGATAACGATGTCTGCCTGACATTCTCTCCTGTCAGCGAGAATGTCAAAATTCACTATGTTGATCTCATACTTAAAGGGACCGTTGCAGCTTATAGGCAAATCAGTTACATTCCCGCATAAAAACATACATTCTAACGTGAAAATGTTGTGTGCTTTTTATCAAATTTATTTAATTATAGAAGATTAAGTTGTTATTGTTTTTGGTGTGGCTTTGTTCCACTTATCCAATATGTGCCCATATGTCTGAAATACTCTGAAGCAGCAATACTGTTTTGCACTCTGTAGTTAGCATAAGATTCACATTTTAATAAAAAAAATAAATACAAATAATTAAAATAACGTGAATCTTATGCTAATTGTAACAAGATATATATATATATATATAGAAAAACATTATAAAACAACAAGAAAACATTGTAATAACTGAAAATTAGGTGACCGCAATAATCAAATCCTTGGGAACAACTGTGGTTGAAACCAAAGTTCACAGGACTGTGTTCTCTGGAATTCTTTCAATCGGTGAACTTCAACATTCCGATTGCTTGCCACCGAACCACATCATTACGATAAAGTTGACTTGATTTCAACTCTCCTCGATGCCCACACCGGTGAAGATGCGCCACGCTGCTCCTTGCCAATTATCGCCGCCGGCTCCCATTGACAATGAATGACTTCTGGCTGCTTCTCGCCACTTTCGGTGTGAACGCACAGTTAGGAACAAAAATGTACCTTTTAAAAAGGCACCACCCCAGTGACAGATTTTGTACTTTTATTTCGGAGAGGGTGGTTAAACTGTAAAAAGCAGCTGTGGTTTTAATATGTACCTTTAAGGACCTGCTAGGGGAAAAACAAACAAAACAAAAAAGTACCTTTTGAAAAAAATACCACCCCGGTGACAGATTAAATGATTTTATTAGTAGCATATATATATATATAAATAAACGCTAAAGTAAAAATCTGTAACCAGGTTAACAGTAAGTTTCCTTAAAATATACGGTGAATTTTCCTGAAATTTCCTAGATGACATTTACATTTTTATGCTTTTTGTTGACATCTTGTGTCTAGTGGTTGTGTAAATGGCACTGAGCATGTTCAGACAGTAGTCAATACTGGGATTAAAATACATTTTTCTAAATTTTCCTGAAAGAAGATAGGATGTTGATGAATAGTTTTAGGACAACTTTAATTAAAGATTTTGATCCACTTCAATTGTTGACTACTGTATATATTAGTGTGTTTCTCTGCTTGTGCATATACTGTTTGTGATGAGCACTGGATCATTAATGACTTTCTCATCAAAACATGCAATGTGTAGATGTTAATACTTCAAAACACTGGTACATTAAGACTGTACATTATTGAAATACAGTAGTTTACAGTACATTTTTAACTGGAAAATTTCTGTTTTGTAACAGTACCTTTTAGAGATTTTTTTTCAGTGTACAGCTCCATTTTTGTTTCCATAATTTGCACTTGTTTGATTATTTTTATCTCTCAAACACACGGAATGGAAATGGTGCCTTATTAACAGATTATATATGCAATATTGTTGCAAGTTATCAGATTCGCAATAGCTATACTGTCACTCACCAGCAGTTGCATTGCACTCAAAGTTAATAATAGTCATGCGCTGGAATCCAGTGCTGCATCTGCTACCGTCTGGGTAGATCAATGTGAGATCACCATCAGAATATCTAAAGATTAAAAAAAAAAATTAATTAAAAAGAGACAATGTTCCTGAAGGGTTCATTCTGTGCCACATTTAAGGTTTATGCATATCAGAAACACAAGATGAAGTGTACCTTAGTGTTTGGTTCTGGTATCTTCCAGCAATCTTCTTCACATCGCCAGTGTCTTTGAATTGGCAGGCAGAGATGTATCCTTTTTCATCATCACACTGTCCAGCGGTGGTCTCTCCACACACGTTTAGATAGAAGATGTAGGTATCCTTGCCATTTTTGGCCTCAGCCATGTATGGTGTGTCTGTAGCTAGAATAAAAGAAATATGAAGAAAGGTAAAGCAGGATACTTGATGAACCACAACTGCATTTTTTGTTTATGTTAAAAGAGACCTATGTAAAATAAGTCTCTGATGTCCCTAGAGTGTGCATGTGAAGTTTCAGCGCAAAATACCACACAAATAATGTGGGGCTCTTTGAAAGTGTCCCTATGAGGCTTTGACCGTATATGTGCCATTTTGGTGACTCTTGCTTTAAATTCCCATGAGATTGTGCTCTTTTCAAAAAAGGGCGGAGCTACTAATCCTTGAGTGTCAGCATAGTGGCAGATTTAAAAACAAGACTAACTTCCTATACTAATGAAGAAGAGATCGTCAATAATGGGCAGGGCTTTCCCCCTCAGATGACATCTACAAATGGAGAACGTTCATCAAAGTGTTTCTGCAGACTGTTTTTATCAAAAGTGATTATAAAAAAAGCCATAGGAGGCTGGCTATATTCACACACTGTTGCGACACAACTGTGTTTAAACCCCCTAAAAAGTGATTTTTGCATAATAGGCGCCCTTTAAACTGTATGTTCTGGCAACATCAACATTCATTTAATAAATGTTTTAATAATTTTAGCATTTATTATTCAGATAGCTGCCAAGAATAAATTTAAAACTGAAAAGTTTTAGATTAAAGTTTTTCATCGTACTTTAGTATTATACGAAACAATATTAAATATTAATATTTTGAGTAAGACTTTATTTTTATATTTTCCTATTTTAGTTTAATTTAGCTGGTTCATTTATATCATTTAGCATTTAATGCTTTAATAAGTTAATTTAGCTATGGACAAAATAAAATGTCAACTAAATGCCAACTAAATTAATTAATTGCCACATTGTGTAATTAATTAGATTTTTTTAAATGAGCTGATAAGTCATAATATAAATACTTATATTTAGATTCAGTTGTAGTCAAAATTATTAGCCCCCCTTTGATTTTTTTTTTTTTTCCTTTTTTTAAATATTTCCCAAACAATGTTTAAGAGAGCAAGGAAAGTTTTACAGTATGTCTGATAATATTTTTTTTCTTCTGGAGAAAGTCTTATTTGTTTTATTTCGGCTAGAATAAAGCAGTTTTAAAAATTTTAAATACCATTTTAAGGTCAACATTATTAGCCCCTTTAAGCTATATTTTTTTCAACAGTCTACAGAACAAATACATTAGTTTCCTTCACTATACAATAACTTGCTTAATTACTCTAACCTGCCTAGTTAACCTAATTAACCTAGTTAAGCATTTAAACGTCACTTTAAGCTGTATAGAAGTGTCTTGAAAAATATCTAGTCAAATATTATTTAATGTCATCATGGCAAAGATAAAATAAATCAGTTATTAGAAAAGAGTTATTAAAACTATTGTTCATAAATGTGTTGAAAAAATCTCTCCGTTAAACAGAAATTGGGGTAAAAAAAATAAACAGAGGGGCTAATAAATCTGACTTCAACTGTGTGTGTATGCATGTATGTATGTATGTGTGTGTGTGTGTGTGTGTGTGTGTGTCTGTCTGTCTGTCTGTCTGTCTATATCTATCTATCTATATATCTATATATATAGGGTTGTCACAATACTGGAATTCGATATCAGGTACCGGTACTGAAGTTTTAAAAATGTCCATTTCCCGCTAACATTTGAGCGCTGTTGATCACATTTGCCATCAACAGAAATGACTATGGTTGGCCATGAAGGTCATCAGTTCACCCAACTCACCGCTGTTTACTGAGTGTACCTACAGATACAGGGACACTGAAGTGTTTAAAAGTCACATCGATCAGCTGGTTTGTTTATAAGCTGACATACAAGCGATCCGCCGATGAATTGCAGCTTTAAAACGGTATATATACATATATATACTTAATAGTGCCACAATAACATGACACAATGATATCTGCAATTTATTCAACAATCAACAAAATCAATAATTATTTTCACAGAAATAACATGCTTTTAAATCAGCTCATTGTCAATTTCCTTACAGCTGTGCGTCAGGTGTGTGAGGTCGATGGAGATGTCATGCTGAGCGCTGGTCAGTTTGCAGTCGTGACTCTCCAGGTAATCTCTATGGCAGGCGTACTCCGTCACCCACTCGATCTCATACCGACAGTTCGAGCTGCTGATCATCTTAGGGTTACTTCCCTAAAAAGCCATTGAAGAAAACTGAGATCGCTGAGTACTGTAGATATAACGGAGGAAACACTAGGCAACTTCTTACCGATTGCCTTGTTGAGGGACAAATTAATGTAATGGTCACTGCTGGACTGTGGACATCACAGAATTCTGGGATTTCTTTCACTCCCTCGTACCGAAGTCTTAGTCTGAAAAATAGAAGATCAGATATTTATAGCTGCTTAAGAAGATAACTTATTTTGTGCTCAACAGAAAAAATAAACACTTAAAGGTTTGAAGTCACTTGAGATAATAGCAAGAAAATAACGAGTAAATTTTTGAGCGAACTACTCCTTTAAGAGGCCTTGCGTATTATATCGTGAATCTACTCCTGTTATGCATACTACAGTGCTTTTTTGTCTGGCTTTCTCAGATATCTCTCCTGTTCACCAAAAATGACTAATTATATCCCTGGGAATGTCTGACATCAGCGCATCCATATTGTATTAGCTTTGAAAGGCACGAAAGCTTGACAGGCGTAATAATAGTAACTAAAGAGGGCGGGGCTTAGCGAAGGGTCAATTGTAAGTCGCTTTGAACAAAAGCATCTGCTAAATCACTAAATGTAAATGTAGGTCAACAGGAAAAAAATAGCTAATGCCACAATTTATATAAAGTATATCAGAGATGTAAGCTCTGTTCTGAATGAATAACCGATACTGTGCACCTGGAAGGTATTCATGGCGCTTCACTTTTTCCACATTTTTTATGTTACAGCCTTATTCCAAAATGGATTAAATAAATTTTTTTCCTCAAAATTCTACACACAATACCCCATAATGACAATGTGAAAAAACTATTTTTTTAAATTGTTGCAAATATATTAAAAATAAGAAACCTGAAAAATCACATGTACATAAGTACTTATGTAGAGCCTCTTATGTGAAGCTCTAAGTTGAGCTTAGGTACATTGTGTTTCCACTGATCAATCTTAGATGTTTCAGCAGCGTAATTGGAGTTCACCTGTGGTAAATTCAGTTGATTGGACATGATTTGAAAAGGTATACACCTGTCTATATAAGGTCCCAGGGTTGACAGTGAATGTCAAAGCACAAAACAAGCATGAAGACAAAGGAATTGTCTGTAGACCTCCGAGACAGGATTGTCGAGGCACAAGGCTGGAGAAGGCTACAGAAAAATTTCTGCTGCTCTGAAAGAGCACAGTGGCCTCCATCATCTGTAAGTGGAAGATGTTTGGAACCACCAGGACTCTTCCTAGAGCTGGCCGGCAATCTAAGCTGAGTGATTGGGGAGAAGGGCGTTAGTCAGGGAGGTGATCAATAACTCGCTGGTCAATCTGTCTGAGCTCCAGCGTTCTTCTGTGGAGAGAAGAGAATCTTCCAGAAGGACACACATCTGTGCAGCAATCCACCAATCAGGTCTGTATGGTAGAGTGGCCAGACAGAAGCCACTCCCTGCTTGGACTTGCCAAAAGGCATCTGAAGGACTATCAGACCATAAGAAACAAAATTCTCTGGTCTGATGAGACTAAAATTAAACTCTTTGGAGTGAATGCCAGGCGTTACGTTTGGAGAAAACCAGGCACCACTCATCACTAGGCTAATACCACCTCTACAGTGAAGCACACCGCCAAAATATCAAAGGAGTGGCTGTAATTGCTGCCGAAGGTGCATCAACAAAGTATTGAGCAAAGGCAATGAATACATATTGTATGTACATGTTATATTTTTGTTGGTTTTTGTATGTTTGTTATTTTTATTTTTAATAAATTTGCAACAATTAAAAAAAAAATCTTTTTTCATATTGTCATTATGGGGTATTGCGTGTAGAATTTTGAGGAAAAAAATTAATTTAATCCATTTCGGAATAAGGCTGTAACAAAGAAATGTGGAAAAAGTGAAGCGCTATGAATACTTTACGGATGTACTGTATAAGCTCACTGCATTGTGGAAAACCATTAAAACATAATTTGGAACCTGTAGTATTGGTACATACTTGTCATTAGAGAGCAGTTCCAGCTGGTTAACAGGTTGACCCATGTCGAAAGAACCTTTACCAGAGGTGTGAGTGAGACAGGCGGCAGATCCTTCAGGACAGGAGCTTCCAACACGATCTGGACAGAGAGAAATTATCAAAGTTATATGCAGAGCACTACTGGATATTTTGGTTATTTAAATAAGAACCAGCTCTGATGCTTTGCATGTTTTTTGTTTGATAAAGCAGCTAAGTGACTAAAATGTTTGTTGACTGGGCGGCAAACTCATGAGAAGTGCACACCCCTGCAGCACTTTACAAAAACTCACTTAGACTTCTGCATATGTTAATGTAGAAATCTATCTCATCATCCGGGTCGTCAACTAGGTAGCCATCTGAGAGTTTTATCAACGGGTTGAGGTCATGCTTCTTTCCATCAGAGTCAAAGACATAGCAAGGGACCTGCACAAAGACAAGCAAAAAATGCATATTAGTAAAATGCAAAAACTGCTGATTAAAATCAGAATGAGACAAGTGTGCACAAACTTACAAGAGCTCAGGGTTCATACACACATATCAACACAGGAACACACAATGACGTTTAAATAAGTGGAAAATAAAGTAAACAATAAAACATTTTTGGGGCTTCACTGTGGTGCAGTGGGTAGCACAATCGCCTCACAGCAAGAAGGTCACTGGTTCAAGTTCCGGCAGGGTCAGTTCTGTGTGGAGTTTGCATGTTCTCCCTGTGTTGGCGTGGGTATCCTCCGGGTGCTCCGGTTTCCACCAGTCCAAAGACATGTGGTAGACCAATTACCATGTTTGTAAACATCCAGGATGCGCGCGCAGGGAGGTGGCAGAAAAAAACCAGGAGCGCTAGCATTTACAGTGAGGTAATGACATCCGACGCGGTACAGAGTTTGTTGTTGTCTTAGAAATAAGTTATATTGATTACATATTATATTTTATCTACATAATGCTTTCAGCGTATTAAAACAGTTTGTCACCCAGTGATAAGCACAGTGATTCTGCAAAATTAACGTTAAAGTGAGTGGCGTTCATCTGGCAGGTCCATTTGCGATAGCACCCTCCCAATGGATATTGGACAAGACAAAATGGCCAAGCATCCAGCCCCAAATATACAATCTCATTGAAACTCCAAGTGATTTTACAAGAGAGAAGTTAAAGGCCTACAAGTCTTTGGATGCCAACAATGTTGTTCTGTGTGGTCATGTGCAAGAAATAATGTTCCATGATTACCAGATTCAACACTATGTAGTGCTAAAAATCGAGTGCTAAAATCTGCCTAGCCAAAGACAAGGAAAGAAGTTGGCATCCTACTGCACAACAAGACATGTTTACTATTGCAACCTGTCTTTTTTTGCAACCAGGTATCTGTGTGACGTAGGTTGGTAATTGGTCTATAGGTCAATTGAATAAGCTAAATTGGCCAGTGTGTGTGTGTGTGTGTGTGTGTGTGTGCGTGTGTGTGTGTGTGTGAGTGAATGCAAGAGTGTTTTGGTGTTTCCATGTTTTGAGTCGCATCTGGAAGGTCATCCGCTTTGTAAAACATATGCTGGATAAGTTGGTGGTTCATTCCGCTGTGGTGACCCCTAATTAATAAAGGGACTAAGCCAAAAAGAAAATGAATTAATAAAAAGTTTACTCTGAAGTTATATATAGGGGTGGCACGGTGGCTCAGTGGTTAACACTGTCGCCTCACAGAAAGGTGGTTGCTGGTTCAAGTCCCGGCTGGGCCAGTTGGCATTTCTGTGTGGAGTTTGCATGTTCTAACCCTAACCCTAACCCTAACCCAAAGACATGCGGTACAGGTGAATTGAATAAGCTAAATTGGCCATAGTGTATGAGTGTGAGTAAATGTTTCCCAAATGCTGGGTTGCAGCTGGATGGGTATCCATATTTACTGCGTAAAACATATTCTAAATAAGTTGGCAGTTCATTCCACTGTGGCGACCACTGAAATGGAGACTAAGCTAAAGACGAATAGATGATTAAATAGATATATACACATTTATATAGTTTAAATAGAGATATATATATATATATATATATATATATATATATATATATATATATATATATATATATATATATATATATATATATATATATATACACACACATCTATATAGTTTATGTGCAATATATGCATTGTTGACTTTAAAATGATATGACTGTACAAATAAAAAATTTAAATATTTATATAAGAGTATTTACAGTTAAGTGGCTATACTGATTAGTAGAGGGAAATACTAAGTTTAATTTTAGTTTAAGACAGACTTTAAAGATGATTTTTCAAAAGGGATAGTTCACCCAAAAAGAAAGCTCTGTCATAATTTTCTCATACTTCACTTGTTCAAAACCTATTTGACTTTATGTTAATCAGAAAAGGCGATATTTTGAAGAATGTTGAAACCTGTAACCATTGACTTTTGTAGTATTTTTTTTCCTACTATGGAAGTCAATGGTTACCAGTTTTCAGCTTTCTCCAAAATGTCTTCTTTTACGTTCAACAGAATAAAGAAACTCAAAGGTAAGGTTTCATTTTTGGGTGAACTATATCTTTACAGCAAGTCACTGCTATTTCCTCTGTTTGCTCTAGTATGAATGAGGCATCTTTTTAAAATAAGATATTAGGCAGAATTTCTTGGAAATATTGGAAATAAAAATCTGGATTTTTTTTTTACATTTTGGTGCTTGGATTAAGATAATACAAGACTGTGATCTCACTTCAAACATCAATGTAATCATATCCATCAAACACAATCACAGAGACATTAAGATCTGTGTTTGTTTGACACAGAGAGAGCAGTTTTCACGTATAGTATACTAGTTATAACTTAGCTTAGCGCTTTATTTTTTTCAACTACACAGTATCATTATTTCTGATTCCCAACATTTAAATTGTAACAAAAATACTTGAGTTCATAACTAAGATATAAACTCTGACGTCTATGGTTGGCTATCAAAATAAAGTAAACTTTTTAATGCAACTTGACATGAAGATTGTATGAATTAATTATACTGCAACTGTTTAAAATGTCACTGAATCATTCGCTCAAAAGATTAGTGCAAAATGATATCCAGTAATGAAACAAGTGAAGCTTTTATGAAGGAGACAAAAATATAAAATGCCAACTCTCTAGTTTAGGTACAGCAGTCCCTGGCTATAGTTCACCACAAACAGCTACGAGGATTTTTTTTTTTTTGAGCAATTTTTCTTAACTTAAACAGTTAAAAACGGGTTACTTGATCAACAGATGTCATGTTATAGTTAAACACCGTTAAGTGATTTACTGAGAAATTCTGCGCTCACTGCCTGCAACGTTAACTTACATTATGCTAACTCACTATCCTTGGCCCGTTCTTAATTTTGCTTCTGTAATATGTCCAAGAAACACAGCAAAAATGGACCTCATTAAGTCTCAACCTTTATTACAGCTCATGACGGACATTTCTCAAAGAGATGGTGTGTGGGAGCTCGAGTGCCCAGCAAGCGCACTGTTGTGATCGATGACTCTCGCTTGATTATTAAGTGTACTATTAATGCCTGTGACAGCGGTGACGTAATTTTGACAGTGGAGTGTTGCTGTTTTATTCGTACTCGTAATAAGGTTGTCGTGTCCGTGGGGAAACTGTATTTTGTGTTTGTAAAGTACACCCATCATAAATTCATCAGTCACATACAAACAGACAAAGAAAATGTCGTATCTGTGTCTGTTCTAAAGCGCAAATTTTGGAATTGTACCCTCGTAAAATTACGAGTATGTTCCGTTTTCCTATATGATTTTATAATTACAGATGTGTCAATTATATTTACGCACAAATATTTATGACAGTGATTTTATTCCATAGATACACCCCCATACACTCTCACATTCACAGTCGTACACTATGGCCAATTTAGTTTATTCAATTCACCTATAGTGCATGTCTTTGGACTGTGGAGGAAACCCACGTGAACATGGGGAGAACATGCAAATTCCATACAGAAATGCCAACTGGCCCAGCTGGGACTCAAACCAGCGCCTTTTTGCTGTGAGGCCATCCGTTTCGCCCCCTCGATCAAGCATTAGTTAAATTAATTGTTTCCCACCCAGCAGACAAACACTTTAATGTTCACAACTTCCCCCACCTTCATGCTCTGACTGTCAAATGCCATCACGTCAGTCTCGTCACCTTTACCCACCTCTTTATGCGGTTTAAATTTATCACGTCTGCAGGCGACATACGTCCTCCACTCAAAGTAATGCACACACTCGGAGACGATGACAAACTCTGGCGTGCCCTTTATGGAAAACAAGAAAAAAAAAGTCAGCATTCAGATAGTAAAACTCCTTTTGTGAATTTGATTTCTTTTTTTAAATATTTTCCAAATGATTTTTTCTTCTGGAGAAAGTCTTATTTGTTTTATTTAGTCAGTTTTATTAAAGGGATTAAAAAAAAAAATGTAAAAACATTTTAAGATCCATGTTATTAGCCCCCTTTAAGCAATATATTTTTTATATTTTATGTTGTCTACAGAACAAACCACTGTTATAAAATGACTTGCTTAATTACCCTAATTTGCCTAATTAACCAAGTTAAGCTTTTAAATGTGACTTTAAAGCTGAATACTAGTATCCTGAAAAATATTTTCCCCGCTGTATATTGCTAGATAAGTATTGAACACATCACCATTTTTCTCAGAAAACATATTTCTAAAGGTGCTGTTGACTTGAAATTTTCCCCAGATGATGGTAACAACTAAAGAAATCCATATATGTAAAGAAAACAAATATAATTAGTTTACAAATTAAGTTATGTGTAATAAAAGGAAATAATGCAGAAAAAAAGTATTGAACACATGAAGAAAGGAGGTGTAGAAAGGCAGTGAAAGCCCAGACAGCGGCTGAAATCTCTCAGTAGCTCTTCAGCAACCCTCTGCCCTCCTTAATTGTAAATGAATATAATATTAGCTGCTTTAGTCCAACATCTACATGAGCAGGATAATGAAGATGAAACCAGGATGGACATTTCAGCAAGACAATGATCCAAAACACAGCCAAGGAAACTCTCAAATACATTCAGAGAAAGTAAATCAAGCTATAGAATGGCCCAGCCAATCACCTGACTCGAATCCAATATAAAACACAAGTTAAAGATCAGATTTGATAGACGAGACCCACAGAGCTACAAGATTTTTTACACTCAGTCTGTGGAAAAACTCACTGCATGTGACTTCATCGTCCATATGAGAGGCGTCTTTAAGCTGCCATGACCAAAAAAAGCCTTTTATATAAAGTATTACAGTTCAGTAGTTTGGTACTTTCTCCTTGTGTCATTTTATTGTTATTACACATGACTAATTTTTCAGATTTGTTTTGTTTTATTTTTATATTGTTTACCTAAATCTGGTTCAATTCCATGTCAACAGCTCTTTTGGAAATATTATTCCAAGGAAAAAATATGACGTGTTCAATACTTATTTCCCTGCTCTGTTATTTACTGTCATCATGGCAAAGATAAAAGAAGTCAGTTATTAAAAATTTGTTATTAAAACTATTATGTTTAGAAAGGTGTTGAAAAAATCTTCTTTCCGTTAAACAGAAATTGGAGAAAAAAAAATATAAAGGTGGGCTAATAATTCTAACTTCAACTGAAACCAAAACTGCACAAATCTAATGAGAGTAACCGAGCAGACGAATCGGATATCTCTCATATACGAATCAGAGTAAAATTAAAAATAACTTTAGCCACACCTAATTTCAGTTTGCAACATTATATCGTTCTTCCATCTGTCTTTTTTTTTTTTTTTTAACCAAGACGGAAGGAAGGAAATAAACAGCCTCGCAAATGTCACAGTCTGTTCACAGCACCTCTGACTAACAGAGCCCGCTGTGAAGGAAAGCTCACCATTGTTTTGCCGCATTG
This sequence comes from Danio aesculapii, assembly GCF_903798145.1. Taxonomy (NCBI): domain Eukaryota; kingdom Metazoa; phylum Chordata; class Actinopteri; order Cypriniformes; family Danionidae; genus Danio; species Danio aesculapii. Next base: position 43,299,504 of record NC_079454.1, on the reverse strand, counting down.
AAAGGTGATGCTGCTCTGAACGTTGCTCTTCTTGTCTTCGCATTTCTTCGAGCTGTTGAAATCGAGCACAGCAGGCGAGACCTTCGTCAGAGAGAGCTCACCTGTCAATAATAAAAAAAAGACAATTGTTTAAATAAACACATTTAGACTAGAGCTGCACAATATTTGAGAAATGTAACATTGCGATATTTCTTTTATTCGGCAACAGATATTGTTATTCCAGATGACTTGATATCTCTATTTGAAAATAATTTATGATGTTAGACTGATTGGGATGATTGTGCAGTGGGAGTGCATCTCCATACAATCTAATCAGTAATCTATAAAAACAATAAAGAAAAAGGTGCAACTAAAATAAACAGTTTTATCATTTTCTGAGTCTAACAGTATTTAGGTACAGTAATTGAAGAATAAAAATAAATATTATAAAATATAATAAATATAATAAAAATAAATAAATTCAATGAAATTAATAGTTATTCATATATTCATTAATTCATTTTCCTTTGGCTTAGTCCCTTTATTCATCAGGTGACGCCACAGCGGAATGAACCGTCAACTTATCCAGCATATGTTTTACACAGCGGATGCCCTTCCAGCTGCAACCCAGTAGTGGGAAACACTCATTCAAACACATACACTACAGCCAATTTAGTTTACCCAATTCACCTATAGTGCATGTCTTTGGACTGTGGGAAAAACCAGAGCACCCCGAGGAAACCCACGCCAACACGAGGAGAACATGCAAACTCCACACAGAAATGCCAACTGGCCCAGCTGGGACTTGAACCAGCAACCTTCTTGCTACAAGGCGACAGTACTAACCACTGAGGCACCATGCCACCCAAATTACACTTTTAAAATCATTTAACAATCACATGTCTCAAAAACAAACACAACTGATAAATTATAAAGCAAACACAACATTACATATCCTGCGATGTGACTATTGTGAATGATCACATTGGGATATCGATGCTGAAACGATATATTGTGCAGTCCTACTTAAGACTTTAAGAGTAATAACAGTCATAACAGTCATAATACAGTGAACAAAATTGCTCATTAAATCAAAGACATCTAAAGTTTACTTGCACGATGAATCCAGTAAATGTCTTAGCGCCACCAAAAAAGGTAAAAACAAATATTATAGCATGTGATTTAGAGGGGTTGGAAGTTCATGGGAAGGAAGAACATGAGGATATTACCTAATAACGTCATCGAGTTGACAAATGCTTCTATAAACATGCCAACTACAGCCAAACAAACTATGGTTGATATTTTAAGCCACTCAAGAGTATTTTACATGCCATGTGTGGAAAAAGTAGATGCATGCTAGTGTACTGGCTGTTGCACAGTCTTTTTTGCATGCATACATTTTTTTTTAACATAAACTTAGAATTAAAGTTTCTCTTAATCTTAGTTAATGATAATTTTGAGAGTTAGTAAGCCATTGATACAATGAAATGCTATTTAATCGTCAGCGCAATAGCCTAGTGGTTAGCATGTCGACATATGGTGCAGTAGCACATCAGGGCATCCCGAGTTTGAATCCCAGCTTGAGGACACCCCCCCCCCCCTCTCTCTCTCCAGCTTCCTGTCTAAATACTGTCCTATCTAATAAAGGCAAAAAGGTCAAAAATAAATGTTTTAAAAAAAATTATATTATTTAACACATCTGAGCCGGTTTTGAGTATGAAAAAATAAATAAATAAATAAAAAATTTCCTTTTTTTTTTTTTTTTTTTTTTTAAACAAATGTAACTTTTCAAATGCTTTAACAAAAATTTTTTTTTTTTTACAGATTTTTTTTAACAATAACAAATTTATTTTTGTTATTTTTAATAAATATATAACCATTTCAAACGATGTTAACTTACAATGACACTTGTAATTGCCAGAATATATGTTTTATTAAATCATATTTTACTTTTATGGATAGAAATATTAAATAATAACAACAACAACATACCAATTTTTTTGCTGTTGTTTTTTTTTTTTTAATTTGACTTTTCAAAGCTAACCAACAAATATTAATAAATGCTGCATCTAACTGCTCATAATAATGCATTTACTACTAAAAACTAATAGAAAATTATTGTAAAGCATTATCTGTTTTAAGAATGTTATCAAATAATAATGATGATAACTTCTTACACATTAGTGCACCACAGTGTCATCACATGACCTCATTATGCAATAAAACTCAAATTACAGCTGATATTAGGATGATTGCTTTGCATTATGGGGTAGAAAGCTCTATGCTATTTGCCGTCCTTGCACAATTCACATTTTGCAATTGTATCAGGTTGGTAAAACAATAATATTGCACAGTACATGCCAAAAACTAGCACAGCACAAACCAATAAGGATTCAACAGTAGGTAAAAAAGGGACAATTCACACAAAACTGAATAATTCAAAAACATTCAAACATGATCTTTCTTTCTTCTGTTAAACACAAAAGAGGATACTTTGAAGAACATCAGAAACCTGTAACAATATTAATATCCAATATTTGTATTTACTACTATGGAAATCAATGGTTACAGGTTTTCAGCATTATTAAAAATATCTTCTTTTGTGTTCAACAGAATAAACTAATTTAATACGAGTTTGGCATCCTTTTTCATAAATTAAGTTTTCATTTTTGGGTGAACTGTCCCTTTAAGCTTAGGTAGAGGGGTTTAGAGAATAAAGCATGACTTGCACTAAAAAACTTGAAATAACTCCAAATAACTTAAATTTCAGACCAAGATGTCTCAAAGACAGTTCATGTAATGCAACAAATGCTACATGACCTATTATACGTAACAAGACCTAAAAGTATTAATAACTGTCATTTATATTTATATTTATAATTATATATATATATATATATATATATATATATATATATATATATATATATATATATATATATATATATATATATATATATATATATATATATATATATATGTACATATACATACATATATATGTACATATATATGTACATATACATATACATATATATATATACATACATATATATGTACATTTATATGTACATATACATATATATATATATACATACATATATATGTACATATATATGTAGATATACATATACATATATATATATATATATATATATATATATATACATATACATATATATATATATATATATATATATATATATATATATATATATATATATATATACACATATATATATATACATATATATACACATACACTCTTTATTTTGTGATTCAGAAGTGTTTTCCGTTTATTTATGGTTGGTCATTGCATTATGGGAGCTTGATCTCTGCTCTGACGACTTTTGATGTTGAAAATTCAACTCTACAGTTTAACGAAGTGATTTTTATTGACATTTGAGAAGTTGAAAATAATATAATGAGAGATAATATAGAAGAGGAATAAGTCTGTAAAATAACAGAAAATGTACTGGCAGTTTATTACAAAGTTTTTATACCATCATATACAACACCCAGACAATATATCACTTTAAACTATTAAAAATGTTAATAAAGTCAACTTTTTAGGGTTACAACTTGTTGAAAGAAAGATCAGATAAATAATATAAAAAAATAAAATATATAAAAAAATATAAAAACAGAATTACTGTTGAATTACAACAGATGGAAAACTGCTAATTTTTTGATTTTTTTACAGCGAATACATGTACTTATTTTTCTTACTGTACTTATTTTTCATACCGCACCTGCTGCAAGATTACTTTGACCTACTTACTGTTAAACGACTGCAGGAACACAAGATAAAGAATACCAGGATGTGTGAGTGAGTACACACACACACACTAAAATGCACACACTTTCAGATGCATCAACATTATTGTGTGAACCACGCATTAGTAGGCCTGAAAGCCTCATAACGGAAACAAACCAACCGCAAAAGCTTGTGTCACTGAAGACCAGCACAACTATAATCAACCACATAGAGATCACAGCATGAAGCTCTTTATAAATAGACAATGCACAATGGCGTTTGGACGATGGCTACAAAAACAACTTCAGCACTGTATTCTAGAAATATGTTATGAATATTAGAACATGCAATCAGAATGTTGTCTAATTTCGTCACATGATACGTATCCTTAAAAGAAGGGGTGCCCAAACTTCTAGTGGGCCGAAGGTTAATATAGTTGCAGTGGGTAATTACCTAATTTATTTAATAATATTTATAAACAGCTAAAAATCATTGCTTTATAATAACAGTATATATATTTTTTACATTGTATAATGAACTTATTACAGTAAAAATAATAATAATAATTTCATTTATAACAGAATGAAGTTATATAGTTTTTGCCTTGATTTGCTCACCGATGTCTTTTGCATAGTCCTCTATTTGTTGAGTGACTATTTACATTTTAAAAACTCAGATTAATTTATATTTAATTGAAACATTTAATCCCAATTTGCGTTTTTGTAGCTAAATAAAACAAACAAACAAACAAACAAACAAACAAACAAACAAACAGGTTAGGTCAAATTATCTAATGATGTTAGAATCTGACAATCTGTTAAAGGCATTGCCCCAACCCCTCTTTCATTCTCAGATGGGATGGTGGGCCAAATCAAAGGTTACAATTGGCCAACTTTGGGTCGTGGGCCCTACTTTGGGCATGTCTGCTCAATCTTAAAAATTGAGCTGCCTTACATTTATCTTTATAATTAGTCGAAATATAAAAACCAAGTCAAAAATAGTACATTTTCCATTGTATGTTCTATCGTTTAGCGGATATTTCAGTCACATTCCTTTTTTATTTGTACTTTATTGTGCTGTGTAAGTTCAATAAATACAATAAATCAGTAATATCGTGTGTAAAAATAGCTATATAATATATTTAAGTGCAATTTTGAACATTAATTAACCATCAATCAAATAAACTGATTTGCTGCTCAAGAGACGATGTCGAAAATCATTGTGCTGCTTCATGTTTTGTGCAATTAATTTCATATTTTGTTTTTTTTAAATAATATTTTTCTCTAAGTGTATAGACAATACACAACTGCATTTGTAATATATCTACAAAATAAACAGCTTCTTTACTGTATGCTACTAATATGTATATTAGCACACAGATCCATATTGTCTTATTTTATCACATGATTTATTTATAAAATACTAAAAATACAAAAATGTATATTAGCTATTTTATGAAAATTAATAAATCAATCATCTTATAAGTTGATTTTCAGCTCAAAAAACATCACGGATTATTATTCATGTAGAAAACTGTTCTGCTGCTTCATATTTTTGTGGAATTCATTATATATTTGCTTTTTCACCCTTCTTTTAAAGTATAAATAGACAATGCACAAACTCCTATACTCTATGCTAAATATTTGTACAGTTGAAGTCAGTATTATTAGCCCCCCTGTTTATTTTTTTCCCCAATTTCTGTTCATCAGAGAGAAGATTGTTTTTAAACACATTTCTAAACATAATAGTATTAATAACTCATCTCTAATAACTGATTTCTTTTATCTTTGCCATGATGACAGTAAATAATATTTGACTAGATATTTTTCAAGACACTTCTATACAGCTTAAAGTGACATTTAAAGGCTTAATTAGGTTAACTAGGCAGGTTAGGGTAATTAGGGCAAGTTATTGTATAATGATGGTTTGTTTTGTAAACTATCGCAAAAATTATATCTTAAAGGGGCTGATAATTTTGACCTTAAAATGTTACAATAAATACAATAAAACAGTAATATGGTGAAATATTATATGATTTATTTTAACTGTTGTGTAAATACTGCTATTTTATGAACATTAATCCATCATCTAATAAGCTGATTTGCTGCTCAAAATACATCACTATTATTGAAACATGAGTATTATTGAAATATTGATTATCATTATTATTATTATTATTATTATTATGATTATGTTGAAAACCACAATTCATTATAAATTTGATAATTTTTTAAGAGTATAAATGTACAACACACAACTGCATTTGCAATATAATCACAAAATAATCAACTCCTGTACTGTATGCTAGAGATACGAATATTGGCACACAGATGCAATCAGCATGTCATCTTATTTTGTCACATGGTTTATGATGTAATATCTCTGGTGTTTGTTCTGAGCTAACAGAATCCGACACCATTATTGGTCGCTGTATTTTGAAGACAGGTTAGTGTCATATGGAGGTCAGCTGACTAGTTGGATAAGGCCAAACAAACAAGCGCACAGATAAGAGCAATGACCATGTGTATGACCGTGCATTTAATACAGCCCTGGGTGACAGACTTTTCTACTGCAGAGATGGTTAAAAATAATGAGAACCATTTAGCAGTTCCTTTGAAGCATTTTAAGGTTTAACGTGATTACAGACCCAGCAAAAAAAAACAAAAACAAATCATCAATCATTTCTTTGTCCAACTCAGCATTTTGGAGATTGAATCAATAGGAAACATTATCAACCACATCATGTTCAGGACACACTGCACCACAAAATGAAGTGAAATGTAACGACAGTGAAATTATATACACTATTGCTCAGAGAGTTTTGAGTTTATTGACATATCAGCTTCAATAGCTATGTTTCCATCCACCTATTTTCATGCGCATTTTGGATATGCGCATAAAAAAGTTGATGGAAACGCCAAGATGCACACAAATTTTGAAAATGTGTATAAACAAACGTATGCGCAGAACTGAGTAGGATATTTTTTTATTTAATAAGAAAAGATGCGCATAAACTATGATGGAAACACTTTTGCCGAACAAATTCCAGTATGCACATTAAAAAAGTCATGTGATTTTGTTATAAGAGATCATGTGACAAACCAGCAGCCTGAGCACATTGTAAGACATCTGAAATGCTGTTTTGGTCATTCTAAAACGCCTTAACCATTTCAGTATTAGTGTTATTATATTATTAATTACCTCCAGAATAGTCGAGAGCACCTGTGCTCTGCGTCACGCCTTCAAATGCCACCACATGTTTATTGCGTGCCAGCATAAGCTCTTCTGAGGTGCAAGTAATTTACTAAATAAAGAAAAGCTTCACACAGCTTTCTCTACCACAGCAAATTCCATTTTTATGTTTGATATTTGGCGCCAGTTAATCAGGAAGTTGTTCTCTTTGACTCATTGTATGGAAACGTTGCTTTATTCGCATGTCTTTTATGCGATATTCCAGTTTTGGGTATAAATTAAATTCGAATTTTGTGTTAACCTTTCCTGCTCGGTCTCTTTGTGGTGTTAAAGATAGCAGGGGAGATTCACTTATTACTCCAGGGCGGAAGAATATTAGTTTCGGGGTTAACTCCCTTCTCTTTTCGTTGCAGCAGGTGAATGAACGAGGACACATGTAACTTGGTCCAATTATTTATTATTCTCCGTGTGGTACAACTAAATCAGTCACCAAAGAGGAAACAGCACTCAAAAGAGTCTCATTGTGAAAAAAGCGCTCCTTTTTTCTGTCTCTCCCTCTCCGCTTCACACACACACACACACACACACACACCAAACTGCAGCCCGCCCCTTAAAGGCCCACCCATTTTACAACATTTGGATGGAAACATAGCTAATGATGATTTGATGGCAAAAACAGATCACATTTACAGTTTAGGAACAACACTTTTTTAATAATATATAGTACACAGCATAAATGAGCCTTTTGAAAATGTATGTTTTAATCTATTTCTCAGCCAATATAGACAATATATATTGGTGTATTTAAACAAACCGTTTCATTAAACGGTATGTTTTAATAAAATAAAGAGTGTGGTCACCAAAACATCTTTAAGAACAGAAAGACAATACCATTTCTTAGTGAATATAGACAATATATGTTGGTGTATGTTTTATTAAACAGTAATTTTTAATAAAACAAGAGTGTGGTCACTAAAACATATTCAGGAACAGGAATATAATACTTTTATATTCAATTGAGGGGGTTGCAAAAAAAATACAAACTACAGCATTTCAGCTAAATGTAATACTTTTTATGGTTCTTTGGATTTTTCATATTTATTACAATTTTATTTAATAGTTTTCCCTAACATTTTCATTGTGGTGTACTTATTTTTGCACTGTGATCTTAAGTTATTTTCGTAGATTAGTTCAATTTTGACCCCTGATTAATAATGGGACTAAACCGAAGAAAAATGATGATGATGATGATGATGGTTAAACTGCAATGACTACAATCATGACTCCAGGCTGCACGTCTTTCGGTGTAACTATTGCGGATTAAAGAGTGCAGTCAATATGTTTTGGCTTTTAAAAAACTTTGTCATTTTATTAAGCAATGATGCATTAATGCAATCCAATCCAAGTAACAGAGAAGCCATTTTAAAAATTATGACTAATTAAATTAACTTTTTTAATATTGACCTTTCGATTCGGAGCCATAAAATAATAATTATATCATGGTTTAGAAATCAAAAGCAGAAGTGTTTTCAAAATTGGAGAAGAAATGAGCACTATATCAGCATTTTATGACTTCTGAGGGCGCATGTGACACTGAATACTGAAGTAATAATAACTGATACAAATTCAGACCATCACATGACTAACATAACATTAAATTCTAATAACTGTCAAAACTGTCACATGATACTTCCCATTAAGAAATTAGGAATTATATACAGCACGAAGAAAATATGTGACCCTTCAACACAAAATTACAGGGTTTCTACAGGTTTCATCAAGTCAAATTTAAGACTTTTTAAGACCTTTTTAAGATCATTATGAATAAAATTTCAGACTTACACAAGGCTTAACGCTAAGGATTTTTCTAATGGTCCAGTAAAACATTAAAAACAAATGTTATAGTAAGGAAGGTAATTAAAACCATATGTATTCAAAAAAAATAGAAATAGAGTTGGTAAATAGAGTTAATAATTAAACTTTTGTTAACTTTTATTGAGATGGAATGTTAGTGATTGGACGGGTGTTGGTCAGATTGGGAAGACCTACAACACAATATTATAATTATCCGTTATAATTGAACTAACACGCTTTTTCATAATACAAAGTGATTAAGAACAGTTTATTCACACCACAATTATTTTCAATGGAAAAACTCAACATGATTCAAATATTAAATGTGTTGTACTGAAAAAAAAGCGAACAGTTTTTTTATGCTTTCGCTTGATGTACATTACCATTGCAAAACAGGTGTTTGTTGCGAAATCATGGCACACTGATGCAATGCACTTACCCACTGACTGATGCTGCCCACTTGTAAGACTGTGGGCACAGACCGCACTTCCTTCTCCACATTCTGTGTTTGGAGACGAATCACAAAGCTTCAGAGTGTAGCTCACATTGCTGTCCTTATCAATGGCCTCCCATTTGTAACTTCACACCCACAAAAACAAAAACAGACAAATCAGTGTTGAGTGGATTTAGAGACAAAGAAATTAGTTAATGTTATTAAATTAGGCCTACTTTACCTATGAAAAGGTAAAATATCGGATTTTTTAAAGCTAATTCAATTTTGTACTTTTAGTGTACTTGCTTCAAACACTGCATATAAATTCAACAGTTTTGTATAAATCAATTTAGTAGAATGTTATATATTTTGCAAAATTTTCAACTAAATAACATTTATCATGTATAAAGACAATGGTATGTGCTTAAGAAAAATGATTGAGAATCAGGTTATGACAATATAGTGTAAAAATTCAGCAGAGCAGAGTAATTATGAATATGTATTTTTTGTTAATCAGATATTCTCCATTTTAACTCAGTTTTTTAAATAAAGAACATTAATCAAGTAACTGCATATGCTTTAAAATCAATTAGAATTTAAAGTATGACAATACAGGGTAAAAATTCAGCAAATCAAAGGTAAACATATTTTTATTAATCAGATTTTTTGCATTTTAACTCAATTTTTTAAATCAAGAAGATTTACCAAGACAACTGCATGTGTTTAAGAATAAGTTTATGACAATATAGGGTAGAAATCTAAATCTAGGGTACTAATTGTTAACATATACTATTGTATTTTTTGTTTTTCAGATATTTTGCATTTTAACTCAAAATTTTCAACTAAAGAAGGTTTCATTTGTCTGAAAACTGCACATTACATGTAAAAAAAAAATGAAAATGTACATGTATGAAAATTCATAATATGTGTGAAAAAGGGTGTTATTTCTTTGAAACTTTTTTGTGTTTTTATATATACTAGAGCTGCACGATATTGGAAATCTAGTATTGCAATATTTGTTTATTCTGTGATATATATTGCAATATGAAAACAATTTCACTAGATTAGTTCCATAACTATTTGGAAAGAATGGATCATTTTAAAAATTGATCGGGATGGTTCTGTAAGGAGTGCATAAAATATTAAAACAAATCTACAAGCACAGATAAAACTGTACTGTATTCAAATATACAGTAATTGACAAATCAAATGTAAAATAATACTGCAGTCTTTGTTTTATATTAACGTTATTCATTTGTCAAAGTTACACATGGGACACTTTGTTAAGCTTGAATGCTTTTAAAACCCTCACAGTCACAGGCCTCAAAAACATTTGAGAAACAATCAATTATAATCCAAACTCAACATTGCACACTCGCAATGTGACTATTGCGAATGATCACATCGCGATATTGATCAATTATACAGCCCTAATATATACTGTCCATATTTTAGGGGTTATTTTTTTAACTAAAATAAATGATCCTGTTTGACTCAAATGTAAAGAACTTGAGCCAAGATTCCATAATCAGACATTAATTTCCAGTACTTATTAAGTAACCAAACTACGCTTCAGACCAATTAATTAGAAAAGTAATTGAAATACCACTGTAATTATGTAATCCTTACTTTTTTATTTAGTAAATTACACAATAAATCAAATAGCATGATAAGATTGACCTTGAGCAACATGGCACGATGGCTCAATCATGCCTAAATGAATACACTTCTTTGTCTGATTTGACAAAAGTATCTATTATGCTGTTGATTGGGTCATTGAGATAAAGCTGATTTTATATTTGCACATTCAGACTTTATCCTTAATAATACAATTTCAGAAAAGTATTATTTGCCAATTCTAAATAGTGAAAGCATATTAGCAGCAATGACATTGAGGTAAAGCTGCTTTTATATATTAACACATTATGACCTTCTACTTGATATAAATTCTACTAATATAAATTTCAGAAATGTATTAGTTGCAAATCCTAAATAGGGAAGTTATATTAGCAGCCAATAGCTATTAAAGTACAACACTGTTCACACACAGTGAATTAAATAGAGCTAATGTTGTTTTGAAGTCATACTTGCATGCAATTTCAGACCGAATATTCAAAGTAGAGTGGTAAACAATATAAGGACGGTGTCACAAGTTGTAGCTGGACGAATGTGGTAATACAAAAACCAACTTTATCTCAATAGCAATGACTATCGAAGAACAACAGTGTTCACAGTCAATTTAATGGTACTAATGTTGTTTTGAAGTCATACTTGCATGCAATTTCATACCGAATATTCAAAGTAGAGTGGTAAACAATACCGGGACGGTATCACAAGTTGTAAATGCCAATGACTATCAAAGACCAACAGTGTTCACAGTCAATGAAATAGTAGCTACTAATGTTGTTTTGAAGTCGTAAATATACGGGATTTTAGACTGAATATTCAAAATAGCTCGGTAAACAATATAAAGACCGTGTTAGTGATAAAAAACGATGGAATGTGCGAATATAAAACCAACTTTACCTCATAGATTGTGTCTAGAGACCTAAATGCACCCAGGGCCATAACTATCACACTATCATGATATAAAAAGCAATGACTAGGAAAGTAAAACACGTTTAAACACAATTAATCAGATCTTAACGAGTGTTTATATGATACCCATCAATCCTAGCCAGCAAAGATCATCGTTAAGAGTGTTTGTTTATTTAGGATCTCACCTGCACAGATCCTGGTACCATAGGCTGTCATCCGAAGCCACTGACGACACGCATTGTAGAAATAGGAAAGTATTAATAATTACAGTACCAGCGAATCCGCAAAATCCAACACGACCCATATTTTACACAAGGAAATAAATTAGTGCGCTCGGTCCGACATGATACAGCAGTCCTTTCTGATTACTGATCATTACCCGTGTAGCAGGAACCACTCAGTCACATGACGACATGACATGTGGTACAGGTCACGTGGTGTGAAGAACTTGAATGACCCAGAAAAGTTTTGAAGTTTGAGCCGAATCAAAGGGGGCTGGGCTTAGCAGGTCATTCATATTTTCTCTGTGAGATTCAGGGGTTTTATATAATTTCGTGCGTCCTGTGAAAGTACATTTATGATTACTAACGTCATTTTCGAAAAACAACCCGTATCATTTCTGGCGATTTAAATTGCTTGAAAAATATCTTGAAAATATACATTTCTCGTTTATATCACTTCTCGTCTGGTGTAAAAGAATAGGCTAACATTATTTAGGACAATTAAATTAATTTTGAAAAACTTACCGTAATCATCTCTGACGAATTAAATTGGTACTACTTGAAGAATAGCTTAAAAATACACATTACTGTTTTATATCATTTTTGCATCGTGTAAAAGAGTAGGCTAACGTTATTTGTGATTAGTCATGTTTGAAAAACTAACCGCAAATATCATCTCTGACGATTAAAATTGCTTGAAGAATATCTTTAAAACAAACATTTCTGTTTTATATCACTTGTTGCGTCAAATAAAAGTATATTTATTACTAGGAAATAAGTCATTTTAGAAAAACAAACCGTAACGTTACCCATTTAACTATCCGTAACCATTTAAATTGCTTGAAGAATGTCTTAAAACACACATTTATATTTACCATTTTTTGCGTCGTGTAAAATAAGACTAACGTTATTTAATGACAATTTGGAAAAACTAACCGTAACTGTAATCTCTGACGATTTAAGTTGCTTAAAGAATATCTTTAAAATACACATTTCTGTTTTATATCACTTCTTGCGTCGTGTAAAAGTACATTTATGAATAGGAAATAAGCCATTTTCGAAAAACTAACCGTAACCGTAACGATTTAACTCACCGCCGTAACCGTAACGATTTAACTCACCGCAACTATATTAATTGCTTAAAGAATATCTTATGATACACATTTATATTTTATAACATTTCTTGCGTCGTGTAAAACAATAGGCTAACGTTATTTAAAGTAATTTTCGAAAAACTAACCGTAACTGTCATCTCTGACGATTTAAGTTGCTTGAAGAATGTCTTAAAAATAAACATTTGCTTTATATAAATTCTTGCGTCGTGTAAAAGTTTACTATGATTAGGAAATAACGTTAAGTAATTTCGAAAATCAAACCGTAACAGTAAAGACTTAACTATCCGTAACGATTTAAAATACTTAAAAAATACACATTATATTTTGTCATTTCTCGCGTCGTGTATTAATTTCTTAAGTGACTATTACTAGAGTAATGATGCTAAAAAATCAGCTTTGAATCTCAAGAATTTATTATAGTATAATATATATTGAAATGGAAACAATCTACTTTAAATGATGAGTGGCCTTTATGAACCAAAGATCCATCCCTGATAATAAATATATATATATATATATATATATATATATATATATATATATATATATATATATATACACACACTTTATACTCACTATGATGCAACATTTCAGGACAAACCGCAATCCTTAAAATGTATTAATTGAAATTATTATACGTTAAAGTATATAAACGTCTCAAAAAAACATTTTGATTGAATTGATTAAAGACTGTTTGAGCCGCCTTGCGCCCCCTGGTGGACAGTATTATTTTGTATCACAAGTAACATTTTAAACAGTGACATGTTCCATCCAATGTTTGCCAATGAGTCATGGTTCAAAATACATGTTTAAATGTATTGTTTTTAGCTTAAACACCATACACATCACAAAGGTTTTACATTTGACATTTTAAATGTTAATGTAGATAAAACACCTCTAACTGTACGGCTCCGCGAACTGTCACAGATAGAATGACGTGTTACTACCGTGATATTACTGTCAGGATGGCCGAGCGGTCTAAGGCGCTGCGTTCAGGTCGCAGTCTCCCCTGGAGGCGTGGGTTCGAATCCCACTTCTGACAACAACCTTTTTCCCCCACAATCATTTCACAACATTGTATTTTTATTTTGCATCCCAACAGAACTGGAAACCACAATTTTCACATGAGAAAACAAAAATAAAGCAGCAAAATCTTTTTCTAAAAATGTGTTAAAGAGCATAATTGAACTTAGGTCTAATGTCAGTCCTTTTTACAAAATAAAATCTGCTTTTCAGATTGCAAAGCAATTGTGGCAACTTTTAAGCTACGCTATATTTCATCAATCACATGTCCATTAATAGATGCATAAGACCAAAATCCACAATTTACTTCTAAAATTCTTATTTGAAAAATATGAAGAAAAAAAATGTGACATAGCGTTGCTTTGTTAAAATTGTACTATTGTTTTAGACCTTACCATTTGAACATCACAATTTATGACCTATGAAGCATAATTCTCTATTCCTCCAGAACATCTTTCAGAGAACATCACTATTTGGAGGTTAAACAAAAAAATAAACAATTCAATTCAGCCATTGCAAAGCTTGACTTTCCTTTGAATGCAATGCAGAGCGGAACTCGCCGACTTCTCAGTTCTGAAATAAGCCAGTAGGAAAGAAATAAGTGTACATAGTCTATATAGTAAACATACAGAGAATGAATCAATATTCTTATAATTACGAACCACAAGTCTTCTCACATCAGCATACCTAGCAAATAATAAAATATGAAGTCAGGTCATTATCATAAATCACAAAGTAATTGCATATTCATTAGTAAGCTTGAAACATCACTGGTTATTACTGTTATAATTTTAATAAAAAGCAAAATTAGAGAGTCTTTACACTTCCAATCTAAAGTCAAGACAATGAAATCGTTTGATTTTTGCTTTCAATCATTCAAAATGTTTATTCACCAATGTAAACATGCATCATGACCACTAGATAGCACTATTACCAAACCATTCAGCTATACAAATGTCAATGACAAAAAAAAAAATCTCATTTAGTCTTCCTCGTGTGGTTTTAAACCTTTGAGGGTTTTTTTGTAAACCAAAACCGATATTTTGAAGAATGTTGAATGCTGTGGCATCCACTTTATTGTAAAAAAATATATTACTATGGAAGTCATTGTAAGTCAACCATACAAAATGTTTGTTCATCAATGTAAATATGCATCATGACCACTGGGTGGCACTATCACCAAATCATACAGCTAGACAGATGCCAATGACACCTAAAGAGCTTGTTTAACACAAAACAAAAATGAAAAATGCCTCATTTACTCTTCCTTGTGTGGTTCCAAACCTCTATGATTTTCTTTCTTTTGTTGATCACAATAATATATATTTTGAAGAATGCAGGTTGCTGTGGCACCCATTTTATAGCAGGAAAACATTAATATGGAAGTCAATGGGTACCAGCTACCAGCATGTTTTAAAATATCTTTTGTTCAACAGAAGAAACTCAAATAGATTTAACAAGAGTGATTAAAGGTGCAGTAGGTGATCTGCTACAATGCAATCCGTTAGCATAATAACTTTCAAACACAATTTCTCCCCTGCCGTCGAAAGCCACGCCTCCTAAAATCACAAATGCACACCTTAAAGTTGACAGAGACTCACAAGATCATGTCATTCACCAGTTAGAAAACTTTATTGTACTTTATAATATTACAATTCTGAATGAAAAACTGTTTTATATCTAGCACGTTTTCAGTTGTGTAGCAAGCAAAACCTGTCATAATGTGCAATATTGCATGCATGCAAGGATTGCTGGTCTTACTCTCTCACGAGCTTTGTCCTAAAGCGACTACTCTATGCTTAATGGCTGGCCGGTGGGCAATAACTGCACTTATTACTAAGCCATACTTGCATGCTATTTCAGACAGAATATTCAGAGTAACACGGTAAACAATATAGGGAGCACGTCACAGGTTGTTAAAAAATGAAGCAATGTCAATATAAAACTAACTTAACCTCAGTAAAGCAGGCTAGGCAAAATAGCACTATTTACTTGTGTTTTGTTGTTAAACTAAAGAAAAATCTACATTATCGATGCTGTAAAAGGTCCCTCATAAAAAAAAAAAATAGTCACATCAATCTTTCACAGGAAGATTTCAGTGACTAAACAACACTTCTGTGCATTATAGCTCATTTGTAAGAACAAAATGTACATAAGCTTTGCGTGACTAAAACAGTATTTAAACATAATATTGCCTGTCTAAAAGAAAAGCTTCATTCATGGTGTAATCCTTCCTCCAGCGTGCAAAAGTAACTTCAATATTGAATATTAAAGTTTTGATTCAACATTTGTTTTTACCGCTGTTACTTGTCTCCCCATGACAGAGGCACGCGTGCATGTGCAAATGGCAGATCTTTGTGAACGGCTGCGCAGATGTACAAATGTACATTTGTTGACCGAGTTTGGGCTACTTATCAGAATTATGGGAATTGTCGGCCTGACAATATTTAATTGGATAAACATTTTTAGTCTTATGCCTTACCCAGAATATAAAAATACATATAAATACATATAGATCATTTACTTTAATCATTACTATTGGAATGTGAAGAGATTTTCAACCTACAGAACTAAACATGTTTCTGAAGACAATCACCTACTGCATCTTTAAATGGCAGAATTTTTTTTTGAGTGAACCGACCCTTTATTAATTAATAATGTGCAACAATGTAGCATTTACATAATATTTACTGGACTAATCTAAAACGCCATTTGTAAGAATTAGACCTTAAACAATAATAAAAATGGTAAGAATGATTATACTATCATCATTTTGAAACCAAAGATTAGCTTCAATACTTAGGTAGATGCGTCTCTAAACATTTGACTGGTGGTATATGTACTGTAGACCAGTAAAGAGATTTTCACCCAAAAATGAAAATGTACTCCCTCTCAAGTATTTTCAAACCTTTATGGAGTTTCTTTCATTTGTTGAACACAAAACAAGACATTTTGAAGTAAGCTGATAACCTGTAACCACTGACCTCCACAGCAGATAAAACAAATACTATTTAAGTCAAGGGTTTCCAACATTTTTCAAAACACATTTTGTGTTTAACAGAAGAAAGAAAGTCATTTGTGGGTGAACTTTCCCTTTAATTAATATTAATTTAAAAAAAGTTAAATACAATAGATTCAAGTTTTACACTTACATTGTTTGATACCTGATGGTAGAGCAAGAGTTTCCCTGTCCACTTGTCCAAGATCATACTCACTGCTGTTCAAATGGTCTGAAGTGTCTTGTTCTCCAACAGATTCTTCAGATGGCTTTTTTGCACTCAACGTGGACTCATTTGAGATGACCTGCTTCTTGGCTTCGCTTGTGTGCTCAGTTATCATTGATAAATCATTCATAGTGCTGGAGATGACTTGTTGTTTAGGCTCTTGATTAAGTCCTTGCTCTTGCTGAAACCTGATTCCAAGCATATTGTCAATATACATTGCATGATCAGACTCTACTAACTCCTTTGCGAGATTTTGATTCCCTGTGATGATGTCAACCTCCCATTGTGTCTCAGAAACATGTTGTCTGAAGCGTATCTTAAGGCTCTTGTGACACATGGAGTTCTGGAAAGACACGATGGCATCGTCAGACCAGTCTGGAGCATTGGGTTTAACTCCCCTCAGTAAACAATGATAGGTGACTTTAGGTAATCTACTGAGCTCCTCAGGAAGTTTTCTTAGCTGGGAGGCATCTGGCCGAGAAAGAACAGAATACAGTCCATAGTCAACCAAGTTTATGAGCACCGAAGTTGAATCGCATTGCACAATCTCTGCCCTGCACCATTTTTGATTCTCCACCAATTTCACCAAACAGCTCGTACCAGGAACAAAATGAACTTCAGGTAATGGTACCAACACTTCGGGAAGGTTCTCAAGAATGGATGAGACTGTATCTGCTATCAAAAGCAGATCCTCTAGAATGATGTAAAATTCAGATGGGGTTGTGACCGCTGCTGCAAATCCTTCATATTCGAAGTTCATTTTGACGGGAGCCTGGAAGAGGGTCTGTGGTGGATCCAAATTGGTCCTCAAATAAGTCTCTGGGGAGGAAGGATGATCAGTGACGACAGACAAATCTTCATGAATTTTCCCCGGCTCACTGTCTTTCACATCATGCAGAGCAACGCAAGCAAGTGACACAGAGTTTTCATTTTCTTGTTGGACATTTTCTTGTAGTCCTCCTGAAATTTTAGTCACCGGAATACTGGTCTCACATTGTGGTTCCGAGTTAACCACAACCTTTGGCTTGAAATTTTGTTTCTTGTACTTTCTTCTCCAAAATTCCTTTGTTTTGACACTTGTTTGTACATATATGGCTGCTTTCCTAATTTGCTTAGTTGCAAAAGTCAGTTCACATTTACGTTGTTGTGTGTTTGACTTGGTCTTTTGCTGGACGGTTCTAACTTCTGTTGGTTTCGTTCTGAAATCACAAATGCTTTGTGGGTTTGACGTTATCTTTTGCTGGAAGGTTCTAACAGTCTGATTGTTTCCAAGTTGACGACTGAACTGCTGTTGGTATGATTCGGTCTTTTGCTGGAAGCTTTTAACTTCTTTAATATATTGGATGTAGGTATCAGATTGGCTTTGCGCCTGGGAATCTTTTGGTAATTTATCTTGACTTGCCAAATCTACATCTTTACTATGATCGGCATCATACTTTGAGTCTCCAAGCAAGTGGTCATCGTCAAACTCAATGCTCACTTCCCATGAACCTTCCAGACTTTGAATGAATTCAACTGATAAAGGTTTACCAACTGCTTTCTCCATAAAAGAGTCATAATTTTCAAATGAGTGAGGTTTTGCAAGTGCGCAGGGAATGCTTAATCTGGGTTGAGACAAAAACGTATTGGTTAGCATGTGAACATTCTTCCTGTCGACAGTTGCAGTATTACCATAATCAATAAACTCAACAGCTAAGAGGTCAGAGTTTGACACATTGGTGATGACAGCTCTGTACAAAGCCAAGTCTTCTTCATACTCAGCTGCAACAAGGTCCCCTACTTTTATTTTGGTTTCCACATTTCTTTTTTTATTCTTGAAGCCTGTACCATTTAGTTCCTCAATCATCTGTAGTATTTTCGGTTCATCATCTTCCATCTGAATAAAGAAGCTTCCAGCAGAATTGCAATGAGAGACAAAGCCCACACCTCTAGAACCTGGTTTCATTGTGACAGCAGGAAGATCACAAAGTTTTGGCAAGCTCTGATGAGATGGCACTACTTTAAGGGGACAGGGAGCATTCTGACCTTCAATTTCAACAGATTCCTTGAGTTGCCTTTTGGAATGGTTTAAGGATCTTGGAGTTTGCTTTCCATTCTGTTTGGCTTTACCACGTCTGGTTGCTTTGCAGTTAAGTTTACAGTTCGGTAAGCTGACATGCGCTTCTTCTTTGGGGGAATCCAACTCAAGTTTGTTGACAGCTGGGTCACTTTGTGCCACACCATGAGCAGCCATGAGCTCTTTGACTTTTTCATTGATATGCAGATTGCCATCATAAAGATCACAAACAAAATGACCATTGTTGTCTCTTGACACAAACTTGGCCCTGAAGGACTTGTTGAGGATGTCAGTCTCGAGCCACTTGTTGATTTCTGGCAAATGTTCCCCCTCTGGAAGATTCAAAAGACTGCATCTCAGAGCCTGCATTGGTGTTAGCAATAAGTCACCTGCTGTTGTTGGAATTGCCATGACATTTGTTTTCTCTGCAATCTCCTTATTGCCATAATCAACGAAGACAACACTCACATGCTGATTAGATTGAACAGGGTGTGCCAGAGCTCTGTACCAACTGCCGTCACAGAAATATTTGGCCAAGCAAAGTTTACTGCTGCAGTTGTCAGAAATTGAAGTGAAGAGTTGACTTTCGTCTGCAACTTTCTCGGTCAGTCTATTAAGAATCTCTGTATTCCTATCAAGCTGAAAATAGATTTCCCAAGGGCTACAGACATAAGTGACATGCACCAGTTCTTCACTTCCACAACTTATATTGAAAGAGGAGTAAACGAATGACCAAGGGTGAGCCGATGAAATTGTCTGCTTGTCTGGAGCTTGTACTTCTGCTGCAACACCTTTCTCTACAAGGTACGTAGAGGCCTGTTGAAGGGGTGTATGAATGCTGACAAGGTTAAGTAGACCTTTTCCTTTTTCATAAACTTGGGAATGAATTCTGCATTTGCTGGACGTACACTTGAACAGAAAATCCCTGAACAAATTGCATGCTTCTGAACTCCATGAACTTCCTCCAATGGGTTCAATCAAGTTCAATCTGCATCTAAATGCTTGTGCAGGAAGTTCAAAAAACTGTGGCTGTAGAGTTTGGATGTTTTGCAACTTTTCCTGAATAATTAGGCCAACATCAACTAGGATGATGAGCAGTTCCTCACCGTGTTCTCCTACCATGCATGCTCTGTGCCATTGGTTATCATGTGGAGACTTAACAGCACAACATAATGCAGGTATCAGAAGACCAGATGTATATGTTTGGTAAAACAACTGCATCTCTTCCATTAGTTTGTCCAGGTCAAGTTTTGTACTCACATTTTGGCACCAAAAATCAGATGGAGAATTTATATGTGAGCAAATGACACTTACTTCAGATCCAGGTTTGAAATGCATTGGTTTTAAAGTCTTAGCAGGAACTTCCAGTTTCGATGTCTTATTGGGAGTGTGTTTTTCAAAGTCATTCTGTGGTTCCCATTCACATTCCATTTGATTTGGACAGGACATAGAAGATGTGAATTTGCAAAAAGTCATCACACGATGGTCCTTTTTATTTTTTTTCTTGCTCAGAGCATTTCCCTTGTTTTTACAAGGCCTCTTCACTTCAACAGATGCTAATGCTGGGTTGTATCTCCAGTCAAGGGCCATTTTAGCTGTTATCATGATGGTTGCGATGCTGCAATTTTCAGCATCTCTCTCAAACAGATCAACAACATAATTTGTATTTTTTCTATGAACGACATGAATTATCAAGGTTTTGTCTGATGTGACTTCCCTGAAGTAATTGGATGCTGTGGTTGTCCAGATGTCCTCATGTGGAGCTACATGCGCTAAAGCACATTCCATTGCGAATTCTGGATGAATTGCAAACTTCTTTGGGAGTTTTTTAATTAAAATGCCTGGCACCTTTTCAGTGTTCCCAAAGTCAATGAAAAACACTTCTGCTCCTTTATCCAAAGTATCTACTACAAGTGCTCTGTAGTATTGCATGTCATTCTCGTACATTGCACAACAAAGTGCACCAGGCATTAGGTCTTCAAAAACCTCTTCGTGCAACTGTAATTTGCTGAAGTAATCAGCCATTTCCCTTGTCATGTTTTCAAAATTAGGATTGTGTTCTTTGGTTCTTATCCAGAAATGTGTTGGACTCTGCACATGTACCACATATCCCTCAAAAAAAGAATCATCAGGTATTGCTCCACTAGGATTTGAATCTGAACTTTGAGCCACTTTTGTCTCTCCAGCAGACACGTTTGAAAGGACATCATAGGGAAAGTTGGAATTGCTCCCTAAATTGTCACTTTCATGTGGTTCAACTCCAGCTTGTTTCTCAGAGTTCTTCTCAGCTGTGTTCATTGTGACCAAGTAGACGTTCTGATCTTTGCAAACGTCATCGATTTCAATCTCCAAAACTTTCCCTAGCAACCCATTCTTAAGAGAATCTACTTGTTGATTTTTGATGTTTTCATCTTGTTTTTCCAAGCATGAAAGAGAACATGGAAATGCCATGATTGGCGTTGAGAGGAATTCCGATGGTAGCTGAAGAATGTTTTCAACTTTCATAGATTCACAATAGCCACTGTCAACAAACACAACTCTGACCTGAGAGTTAAGGGGGAGACATTCCACAAAACCCCTGTGCCATTTTTCATCTTTCCCTTTTACTGCGCAGAGCAAACCAAGGTTTTCATCTAGGTCGTTGGTTAGGCAACCACTGACTGATTCACATGCAAGTGCTAATTTGTCTGACATTTCTTGCAGGTCCTTACCCATGGATGAGAGTCGACAGTAGAATAATCCAGGATTCACAGCTGCAGCTACCACAACTTTTACTTCCTGACCAACTTTTAACTTTGGGCCGTTAAGTGATAGAATTTCTTCAAAGCCCAGTAGGCTTGAGGACTTAAGGCAATATTCTTGCCCTATTTGCTTTTCAATCAAGAGGTCGGGGACAGATTCATTGCTTTGTGGAATTGGCTCATCAATAAGCATCTCAACCAGTAGCAGAAATGTACTGGTGTCCACGTGTCTCCCAAGTCTCTTTTTTATCATGTCACTATTGATGTCCGGAACCTCAAGTATGAGGATTTGGTGTGGTAGACGAGCATGGATGTATCCTTTGATCCGGCTGCCTTTTAATGAAGAGAAATAACTATTTGTCAGACTGTCCCATTGGCTCTGGATTGGCAGAATATTGGCAAAGAAACCACAGACAATCTTAGGTGGAAGCATTAGCAGTGTGTCGGATATTGAGGACAAACAGTTGGGTCCAACAATCATCATGTCTCCATGGTCTAGCAAAAATATGTGGAACTTATCGTTCTCTATGTTTTTGACTCTTCCCCTGTACCAACGACCAGACCCGGAGTCTTCTACCAGACAAACATTTCCAACTTGAACAGAAACTTTTGATTTCACAGCATTTTGAATTTCAACTTGAAGAATGTTGTAGTCCAGTTCACAGATTGTCATGTACTGGCCCTGAAAGTGTACCAGTTTGTTTTCAGGCCTGCAGTCAATGTGAGTCAGCTTTAGCTCCACAGGCCACAATACGCAAGGAGCAGGGAGCTTTGATTCCTCTTTTGTCCTAAAAACACAACAAAAATTGTGTAATTTACTTAAATCTAAAATCTATAAAACATGCACATTATATCAGACACAATTTTTCCACCCAAACTTACGGTAGTGCAATTACCTGATTTCAACTTATATTCCTGAGTATCACTATTATCTTGGAGTAGCACCACATATTAGCAAAACGGATCTATTTGAATAGACATACTAAAGATTCCAAGACATTAATTTCTTAAGAAACTAAACTGAATTTAAAAAAAAAAAAGTATTATAGTATGTATTGCAACTCAAACAAATGTTTTGGTATAAACTTCTACAGAGACTGTAAGACACTGAAACACCACATAATAGCAAATAACTAGGTTGAGACCAAATTCAAAGCAAAATAACAGCAACATATACAAATGTATATGCAAATAAAGAGATTTTTAGATTGCAAACTATAGAAAAAAAATAGTGTATATGGTGTGTAGTCTTGTCAGGCAACATTCATAATAAATGTACTCATTTCAACAATATAGCAGACCGTGAACTAAGTATTTCTTGTATTGTTAATAAAATTTATATATACACACATACACACATTCTTGGGATAGCCCATTTAATGACAAAACTATAACTCGATACATTTTCCATACAGTATATGAAACGGCCTGGCCTGGCCTGGCCTGGATTTAGTGGCCTGCAGCAGGATATATAACTAAATAATAGCAGCTTACTTTATGTAAAATGGCGTAATCTACATGATGATAGACACGAAGGTGGGTAAAAAAAGTTCACACTGTCAGTTACTTGATAGATTCTGCATACTGGGTTGTCTAAAACAGTTTTTTTTTTTTTTTATAACAGCAGGGCTCGAGAATAAGGACTGCCTGATGGCCCGTGGCCAGCGTGCGAGACGCTCGGGACAGTATAGAGAATGGTTACAGTGCTGCCTTGTCACTAAAGTTTAATTTGGCTGTGACTGTTTGTCATTTGCGTGCAAACACGGGGTGCTTTCACACACAGACGTTTGTTTCGGAACCGGTCTCGTTTCCCCAGTAAGTGTGGTTTGTCTGGCATATGTAAATCGGTCAGAGATTGCCTGAATGAGGTGGTCTCGGCTCGATTGAGCAGATCGATTGTAATGAAGACAAAACGATCCATCGAACCAGGTTCTATCACAGTGTATTATCGTTGTGTAATAGACATACAATGAGAGAATTATGAGCAGTGCGGGATGTCATTTCTACCGGCAAATGCGTTTCATGTCTAATATGAAAGTGAAAACATGCTGAAATATTACCTAGTGCTGTTTATCCGTTAGGAAAATTGACCGAAGTTACCATCTGATAATTTTTCCGTATTTTAATCTTTTAATATTTTGTATTAGGCCTGTTGGTTTGTTCATTTCTGCAGACACCTCGAAAGAAAGATCAACATTTATCTGCTTCATGGTCTGACTGCAGTCCCAGTGTTGTGACGAGAAATGCACCCCTGCAGTAAAATGCAGGCACCTCCTTCTTAGACTTTCATTAACATTCTTAGTCTACATTTTAATAAAAATCAAAGGCCATAATTGATAAAAACGTAGGCTAATATGATTATAATTTTGATGGATCAAGCAAGAACAAGTGAAATGCATTTTAAAACTAGGTTTACAAATAAATGAAAAATAAAAATATTGTCTGTAGTCTAGACTGATGTAATGAGCCTGTTTCTAAAATTAGGCATTTTGATGGGTTTAGAACAAACGAAAAACATAAAATTGTTGTAGTTTTCAACTAAACCACACATTTAACAATTCACTTGAATTAATCTAAGCAGTATTGTATTTAAATTTAATCTAGCTTATAATATATACTGTAAAAAATAAATAAAATAAAGGCATTTAAATTACCATATTTACCATAAAATAACGGACATTAAATTACAGATATTTCCTTGAATTTAAATTTCTGGTAAATTTTTGTAATTTACCGTCTGTTATTTTACTTTTTTCCGGCACCCCAGCTGCCGAAATAACACATACATATATATGTATGCTCAATAAAAAGTGTATGTATACAATTATACTTTTGACACATTATCTAAAATATGTGGCTAAGAAATAGCTATTAACTTCTTTTTTGGTGGAGCCAGTGAAAATTTTGGCAGGGCAAGTAAAAATCTGAACCAGAATAAATCCTTAGCGTTGAACCCTGAACACACTTGCTTAATTTTTTCAAGTGTGGACAGACTGTGAGTGCTTTTCAATTTTTGTTTATACATACTTGTTTCCTCTCCTCACTTCTTGAATTTTAACTCCACCCCTTCAGGATTCAAGGAAAGGACACAAGGAAAAGATGATGACAGGGGAATTGAATGTAGTGAAATGATATAATCTCACTCCCTCTAACGCAGGGATGTCAAACTCAATTTCCGGAGGGCCGGAGCCCTGCACAGTTTAGTTCCAGCCCTGCTTCAACACACTTACCTGTAGGTTTCAAACAGGACTGAAAGACT
This sequence comes from Danio aesculapii, assembly GCF_903798145.1. Taxonomy (NCBI): domain Eukaryota; kingdom Metazoa; phylum Chordata; class Actinopteri; order Cypriniformes; family Danionidae; genus Danio; species Danio aesculapii. The sequence continues at coordinate 43,274,112 of NC_079454.1, read as the reverse complement.
TAAATGGTTTGATCAGCTGTGTTTAATTAGGGTTGGAACTACTCTGTGCAGGGCTGCAGCCCTCCAGGAATTGAGTTTGACATCCCTGCTCTTACGTCACTTCAAAGCATCATCATCTTATGAATACTGTACGTCACTGATTTTGCTTGCACGTCCAGATTCTTAAATATTACAGATAATCATTTACATTGTAATAGTTTAAACCTACAGTGGCCGGGAAGTGCAAAACGATATTACAAAGTGTGAAACACTTTTACAAAGCTAGAGACAAATTTACAATTTGAAAAACATTTTTACCTGTCATAACACACAATTACATAGGAAAAACTATTTTACCAAGGACAAAACAAATTTACATTTCAGAAAAGAATTAACAAAACACTTTTACAAGTTCCGAAAATTTACAATTACAGATTCCTTACGGAAAAGGAAATGTACCACACACCGGAAGTGACGTAGTATGTACCACACACCGGAAAATATCATCTCGTGTGTGACTTTGTAGACACAGCTTAACACGTCTAGAACTATAAAAATCATGGTTTTATCAACTGCGATAAAATATCGCTTGTCATTTAGAGCTATTCTGAGAAAATATCAGCGTGAGAGTACGTAAAAACATGTAAACAAAAGAATATAGAAAAACAAAGCATGACATATGTTGACTGATAGATATCGAAACCAACCTCAACATATAGACCTGAATAGCTCAGTTAGATAGGTCGGTTGATACTAGCGCTGAAACGTTTGACGTGGGTTTGAATCCCGTTGATGACATGTCAATTATAATTATTTATTTACATTAATTTTGGTTATATACTGTTCTGCTACACAAATATTAAAATCAATAATGTTTACACGGACACCCAGGATTAAGAATCTTTATTTGGTATGGGCATGTTTTGTTGCTGTGAAAAAGTGACGAATCTGCCAATCTACAAACGTGAATAGTTTACATCTGGAAAGGGGCACTAGTTAACACGGACACCAGTTAAACCGTAACACCAGCTTCATTCAGTTTACTTTTAAGAGTCCTCAAGCAGATGTTTACACCATGTAGATTTGACATCACGTCCACGATTACAGCATACTAGTGGCCCTCATTAAAATATTGAACACATTGATGCAGTATGTCTGGTGATTCCGTCTGGTCCGCGTCCTTTAGAAACTCCAAACACCGACCACACGTAAAGCAAAACCGCGTTAAGCTGCTCATGTGTTTGCCACAAAACGGGCAAAATAACCCTCTACCGCAGTCCACGTTCTGTCACCATAAACTTTATTTACACCATGTTTTCCACAGCACGAATTAACAGTGCTCACCAACAACACTTTTCCCCGCGTCACTCCCGGTGTGTGGTACATTCCACGTCACTTCCGGTGTGTGGTACATTCCCTTTCCTTAAGGAATCTGTAATTGTAAATTTGTTTCGAGACTTGTAAAAGCGTTTTGTTAATTCTTTTCTGAAATGTAAATTTGTTTCGTCCTTGGTAAAATTGTTTTTCCTTTGTAATTGTGTCTTATGACAGGTAAAAACATTCACCAAAACGTAAATTTGTCTCGAGCTTTGTAAAAGCGTTTCACACTTTGTAATATCGTTTTGAACTTCCCGGCCACCGTATAAACCTACTCAAAAAAACAAAAAACATTTGTCTGCATTTTTTACATATGATTAACAATATACCCTGGTTTTTATTTGTGCTGAAACATTGGCTGTTACATGAAAATTAAAGGAACTGTAAAAACAAACAACATTTAAACTGAATGTATGCTTAATATCCACATTCATGCGTTTAGTTTTTCAACCGTATTTAGCGATACCGAATTTGGATATTTCAACTGTATTTGGCGCATATGTGAAATGGGGGGAGAATATAAACATGCATCAGGTTTAGTCAATAAAACACTTCCACAAAGAATCCACCCGTGTATCCTCACTAGTGTTGTCTAGTGTAGTATCGACTTTGGTAGCAATCGGTACTGAAATTGAATAAAAACATCCCTTTCCCGCTAATATTTGAGTATGCTTAACTGAAATGACTGTGATTGGCCGTAAAGGTCATCGGTTCACCACTCTTCACTGTTGAGTGATGAATTGGAAGCACAAATACAGAGACATTAAGCATTTCAAAGCAGTGTAGATCAGTCAATCCAGTGTCAATTCCTACCACTATATTAGGGGGGTGCCCCACCATCCCAACGACTTTCCCTGCCCCCTTTGAAGTCAAGTTAATTGTTTTTTTTATATAGCGCCAGATTTTTTAAATAAACAAACTAAATAGCCGCATGTACTATCTTATTTACACAATGGCATGTAATTTTAGTCTCTAGACCATCTTAATCCAATATTTTGTCTTCATATTGTTTTATTTACTTAGCTTAGCAACATAGACACCTCTACATGGTGTTGAAAGAGTTACAGACTGTATTTATAAGGTATAATTCACCCCAAAATGTCATTTCGGTCTTCATGTAATGATGTATTCGCAGCCACGAAATCACACCTGATGTGAGCTGACCGTGAGCTGTTACCACAGAGAAGGTGGGCACGCGCGCATGTGAATGAAGTCTACTTAAGTGAACAGAACCTGCATAGACTGTGGATAATAGGTACTAAAGTTGTAAATAATATTCAGTTTGTGGCAGAGTGACTGTTTGGGAGCCGTGCGGAAAGTGTGAACCACACTTGGCAGTGAAAATAAAACCAGAAGCATGCATGCCATTTAAATGATCATACCACATTTTAGAGTAATGATTACAACAAGCATTTAATATGTTTTTCTTTCATGGCAAACACAAATTGTTGTGCATGAAAAAAAATGTTTAACAGTGTCAGTATAACTATTCTAGCCTATGTAATGTTGAATATGATGCAAGCGAGAATCTGAATCCCTTTTCAAAATGGGAGGGATTTGGATCCTATTGTCAGGAAATTTAAAAGAGACTTTTTGTCTATCACCCCAATATGACTGTGGACACACATTCCTACACACAGTTCTGTCCAGACAGCTTACAATAGTTGATTTTCATCTTAGGTACCCTTTAAAATAAGTTAAAAATAAGAATTTATGGGGAAAAAAAAAGTCTCCTTTTTTATTGTGTTTATGTGACTGCCCCACTAAAACTAAAGAGGTTGAATGTGCATCAGCCTTGTAATATTAAATATTAAAACTGTACAATTATTATATCTTCTATGCAACAAAAACTACCAGCACTGTGCATCACCGAGCATCGGGACTCATCTTTTGCACTTAATTCATTATTAATGTGTTGTATTAAAGGGCACCTATGGTGAAAAATCTATTTTTCAAGCTGTTTGCACAGACATGTGTGTAGATATAGTGTATAGACCGTCATATTGGGGTGATATAAACTCACCCAGTCCTTTTTTTTTTTAAATTTAACAACATAAAAACGCTGGACCAATTGGAGCGGTTTTCAGACCGACCACAACTTTACGTAGGAGTGCGGTCACCCCACCAACCGAATTGATTGACAGCGGTGCGCATTAACATGTCCCGGTAGTCACGTGTATAATCATATCAACAAGACCAGATGTGCGCAAAGCAACCGGGAATAAAAGGTCTGTTCAGTTCGCTAGGATCATCATCAAATGTGATCAAGAGTGAGTTTCACATGTTTAAAATGTTTTTAAAACAGTGCACGTGTGTAATGAAGTACAGCGATTTAGCTTAGCTTTACTTCATCAGCACAGCCGCTGCACAAAAAATACAATCTCCAACCACAGCTATGCTGATGACACTCAGATCTACCTAGCCTTACTGCCAATTGACACAGCCCCATTGACACCCTCTGCCAATGCAGTGATGAAATTAACAAGTGGATGTGCCAAAACTTTCTTCAGTTAAACAAAGAGAAAACTGAAGTGATTGCATTTGGGAACAGAGATGAGGTTCTCAAGGTAAATGCGTACCTTGGCACTAAAGGTCAAACAACAAAAAATAATGTCAAGAATCTTGGTGTGACTCTGTCAGATCTGAGTTTCAATAGTCATATCAAAGCAGTTATTAAATCAGCATATTATCATCTCAAAAGTATTGCAAGAATTAGATCCTTTGTTTCCAGTGAAGACTTAGAGAAACTTGTTCATGCTTTTATCAGCAGCAGGGTGGATTACTGTAACGGCCTCCTCACTGGCCTTCACAAAAAGACAGTCAGACAGTTGCAGCTCATCCAGAACGCTGCGGCCAGAATTCTGACCAGAACCAGGAAATCAGAGCACATCACACCTGTCCTCAGGTCTTTACCCTGGCTCCCAGTTACATTCAGAATAGATTTTAAAGTATTATTACTGGTCTAGAAATCACTAAATGGCCTAGGACCTCAATACATTACAGATATGCTCACTAAATACAAACCTAACAGATCACTCAGATCTTTAGGATCATATAAACTAGAAATTCCAAGGGTTCAGTCAAAGCAGGGTGAATCGGCTTTCAGCTACTACGCCCCTCACTGCTAGAATCAGCTTCCAGAATGATCAGATGTGCTGCAACATTAGGCACATTCAAATCAAGACTGAAAACACATCTGTTTAGCTGTGCCTTTACTGAATGAGCACTGTGCTACGCCCGACAGATCGCACTATTATGTTTTTCTCTTCTTTTTCATTCTTTTATAACACATTTTATCTGTTTTTATGCTTATTTATTTTATTTTTTTAACCATTTTTATTATTTGTTTTTATTTTTCTTATACTTGTTTCTTTTATTCCTGTTTATTTAAAGCACTTTGAATTGCCACTGTGTATGAAATGTGCTATATAAATAAACTTGCCTTGCCTTACTTGTGAGAAAGCTTAAATGCATAGGCTACTTCATTCTTAAATGTGGTAGATATGCCCATTTAATTTGGGCGTTTATCTACTTGGTTATATGCATATATCTGTTAATATGGTACAACATTTTGTCTTAATATACTGTAATCTGAATCCATTATGCACATTATTCATTTAATGGCAGGAATTGGATTAAAACCTTGGTTTCATGCATGATTGAACATACAAACGAGCTTTATTTTTAATTCTTTCCCCATGAATAATGAGTTTTTACAGCAATAATTTTTTTTTAGGTATAATGCAGTAGGTGAAGTTGAAGTGAGCTGCAGGACGTCTGGGTCTCCTGAGAGCGAAATATAAGCCAATCAAAATAAGTTAAAATAAGTTATGAAGGCTTCTCACAATGAAACGATCCACCCCCTGTCGATCTGCATGAGGTTACACACACACACAAAGTTTGCTCGCACATGGACACACACTCACACAAACATGTGTTTTTATGTGTGAATTATATAACGTAGACTAACTATGTTCCGTATATTTTCCGCTCTTCTGCACCCTCAAACGACCACTCTTCCGTCATTGAAAGCCAGAGAAGCATATTTGTGTGTTCATACTATGGGTGAATACCTACTGCATAATCCAAACTTTGATTGATGTCTTTTGGACTAATGGTTTTTTAGAAAAGATGGGAAGTACTGCCTCCGCATGTGTACAGAAGATGATAGGTATTAACGGTGTTACAAACACGATTAAAATAGTGTTCCGTACAGAGCGCATAACTACAATTCACCACCAGAAATGGTCATTGTTTGAAGTCTTATTAAAAACTTAGCTCAGAATATACTATTGTTGTGTTTAACTTTAAGTTAATGTGATATTTAATATCTTTTTATGAAAGTTTGCGATGAAAGAACCTTACAATTATTTAAGTTTTAGATCATGCTTATTTCATTACAGCGTGACAATTAGGGATGCTCAAAATAATCGATTAACCGTTAACCGAAAGGGTGCGTTTGTAACCGATTAATGCTATCAGTTAAACGATTAAAATCATTATTTTATATATTTTTAGTTTGGCTGCATAAGGGGCCGATTGAATGCGCCTTTGCGTTAAGAGGGGCATCTTTTGCACGAGGCTCATCCCAGAGCAGCAGTTTGTGTTTTCAAGACAACTACAGAGAACTTTTAAAGAGCATGGTTTCCGCTACATTCATTCTTCCATTGCAGGGACCAAAATGATTCTCGCCACGGCTACATTACCCATTCAAAACATTCAGTTATTGTTGTTGTTTTTAATAGCGGATTATAATCGCACCAAAACGTATTAAAAGGTAAGTGAATTATAACAGCGCAAACTTTTCTGTAACCGTATAGTGCTGTGCGCTATCTGTTTAATTTTTTGGCGTTACGTGCTGACTGACTGACTGACGGACAGGTGCGCGATGCATGAGGCCAGCAAACACAACGAAGCGTTTAGTTTAGATGAACACAGTTTCTATAGTTATACTTTATTTATAGATAAAGTATGAGTCTGCATATAATCACTCTATCTTGCTGGAGTTTATAGCTGTTTCGCTTTACTCCAGGACGCATTAACACCGCTCTGGAGGTCTAATCGCTGTTTTAAGTTATCCAGAGCTGTATGAATTTACAAATCTTGAATATCACAATAGTATTAAATATTACAACTGTAACAACACAGACAGCAACACTTATGCACAATCGATACCCAGCTGATTCAGTCGTTGCATAAGAGGACCGCGCTTCTTCTCTTCTTTTTTCCTTGTCAACATATAAAGGCAGGTGCGCCTCGCGTTTTTGGAATGAAAAAAGCTTGTTAGCTGTGTCGGCCACTTGTTCAACTGCAAGACATACTTAACTAGCGGGACGATAACTTATAACCCGTGGCTACAGACACATTTGCCAAAGAAGCAAAATGGAAGAAGAATATTGCTGTTTGAAACAGACGTGTTGATACCAAACCAGCGCTGATGTTGACCTGGATCTGCGTCATAAACGCAACAAATAGGCTTTACCTTTTATTTTACAGCTTATAAAGCATGTATGCACATTAATGCAATATCATATTTAAACAACAAAACTGTTTACAAAAAGTCAACATATGCGCGCGTTGTTGTCTTTTCATCACGCAGCGCGCGCACTTGAACCGCGAGGGAGAGAGAGGAAACCAAGACATAATCTTTAAAATAATGATTTCTATTAAAAATGTAAAAAGGTTTTGTGATTATAATAATAACAGCGGGGCATTAAATAAATGCATATTTTCCATGGAGCGAGCGATTTGAGGAAGTCTGCTATTTTTATTTGACGGAAGACAAAAATATGATTGGAAAAAACAGCCTATGCCGGTTATTAAAAATAATCAGTCAGTGTTTTCGATTTGTAATATAAATTAATTATTTAAGTGGAAAATAATTTAGGGCAGTCCTATTTATTTTATTCATTTTATTTAGTTTATTCTGCTCTTCTGTGCTAAACACTGCAGGTGCGTGAAAATGCTCTGTTGTCTTGTTCTATTATTAATATGCTAGCATATAAAAATTAAATCAGTATTTTAAAATGCAATATTTAATGTGTCAGACACAAAATAGACACATCAATTTGTTTAATATAAAATTAATAGTAATCTGACCAGTTAACCGTTAATAACCGATTAATGAGCGGCGGTTGTCGGTTAGCAAAATTAACCGAAATGAGCATCCCTAGTGACAATTTAAAATATTAAAACATTAAATTCCTGCAACTGACCTTATGAATATGGTGATGTTATGAATAGAAACATCATCAATGCACAAAGATCATGGGCAAATAGCATTTGAAGCCCGTCTTTCAGGCTCTCTCTCTGGCGGAGTTGCGCCGTGGTTATCATCACTCACAAATTAAGTTTAAATATCCCCATTTCAAAACATTTATTCAAGAAAAGGTAATTTATTTAACAATATGTGATAACATGCTATTCAATTCAAAAACACTGTAACACTGTGTGATGCATAAATTAATTGCAAATTCATATTTTCCTTGCTTTAAATGTCTCTCCTCCCAAGCGACACTCCCACCTTAAGCTTGCCCACTGTTCATTTTCAAGCGCATTGGGTGGACGTAGCAAACTTACAGATTTTTTTTGGAAACATTTGGTAGGAGAGTCTGATGAGATAGGGGGTGAAAAAGTAAAAGACAAAGATTACACAGATATATAGCTTGTCTACGACCCATAAGTATTTAATCAGTGATAGGTGTTAAAAGGTCATCTGTTCACACATCGTTGTGTACAGAATATGATTTGTCTACATTTACTATTTATTTTAAAATTGCACTACTGCTAGAAAAATGCAATTTTCTAATTTCGTTTTGTAAAAAGGGTAGTATTTGTTATGAAACCTACCTGCATAAAAGTGTGGATGTAACATGATGCTATAATAAAACGCTTTTGTTTATTTGAAAGCAGATGGTTGTTTTTCTGGTCATATATTCCTAGCCAAAAATATTCTAAAGGTCAGAGCCGGGCCAAGGCATAAGCGAACTAAGCGGCTGCTTAGGGCCCCATGGCCACCAGGGGCCCCCCAAGAGTGCACGAAATGAATGAGTGACTTTCGTTTTATGTTTGTTTGTTGGGTTATGGAAAAGGGGTGGGACAAAACATATGCCCATTTATCATGTTATTTCCGGCCGCGATACATACTCTGGCGCCACTTATCGATACTTATCTAAATTTACAACATATATGAATTAATTAATCAGTCTTTCACACTGACTGCAACAGATTACCGCTTTAGATACAGTACACCCAGCCACCACCAGGTGCTTCCCATAACAGCAGACATCATCAGAGATACACCAGCGTCATGTAAACCGCTAACAGGTGAGCCATTGCAATGGTGGAAATCTCAGGCATACGGACATTCTTCTGTCCAAGCTGGACCAAGATATTTGTGTTTCAGACATCCAGCTCCCCCGAATTTTCCGCTAGTTTCTTCCTCACAGATGCGCTTTCACTTCGCTATATCGCTCGCGCATGCCTGCGGGCAATGCTGTGACTTAAATGTGCTCAAACTTTTTAATTCCGCCAAAATATGTATTAGATAAAGATATCAATAGGGGGTGAACATATAATTTAAAAGGCCTTGCGTTTATTTAACCCTTACAGATTTTGGCAAAGTCTTGTAGATGGTATTTTGGCTAAAAATATTAGGGTAATTAAAAAATCTTTTTAAATAGATGAGTAAATAATTGATGTTCTCCACTGCTGAAAACTTCATACGCGAACAGAGGAGTCTGTTCTCACCTCTCAGAGCATTCTGATCCGTTAGAGAAAAAATATTAATGCATTAAAAATATTACAAATATTTAATGCATGATTGTTAATTTAAAATAAACCAGGGCTAAGCATAATATGTTTCCATGTTTTCATAAAATAAGTTGATCAAGTTGTAATAAGTGTTTTAAGTTTACAGAAAACTAGAAAGCAATAATTGACTATTTTGACAGTGTTTTCTTAAATGCATATTCCACAAAATTGAGATTCTGCTGCTATGATAGAGATGATTGTGATTTTCAATCACAAACTGCTCTTTGCACATCAGCATTGTTAAGTTGTTTGACAGCTGTGCGCTTGTTTTACATTGTTGCAATTTTATAAACATGCTGTCATTAAAAGAAATGCATCAACCTTTAGATGCATTTTTTCCTTTTTGCATTTTTTAATTTATTTTTATTGCATTTTTTCATGATATATTTGTGATTTATCATGATTGGTTTTCTTGTGATCTGTTGATTTATCGCAGAATCACTGATATCGTGATTGAAGCAACAGTGCACGGCACAGCAGCAAAACGCTTCATAAACTTGGTGATAAAAAATAAGCTTCTGATTTATACATTTGTTTCAAATTTCTTATTACACAGCCATTAACTATGAATGGTAAATACACTGCAAAAATTATTTTCTTTCTTCTTTTTTTGTCTAGTCCAAATATCTAAAAAAAAAAAATTAACCAATAAACATTTTCTAGACAGATTTTTAGTCAAAATTATGTGCATGTTTTTTTTTTCATAAAAAAAGCTCAATAATCTGCCAATTAGGTTAAATAAAAGAATATTGTTTTTGGTTTAAAAATAAGATTATTTTACTTATCTCATTGGCAGATTAATTTGTTCACTTTACAGAAAAAAAATTCACTTAATTTAGAATTATTTCTGAAAACTGAAATTTTTTTTCTAGATATTTAGTAATATGCTATATGCGAATACGTCTACAAAATGCTTCCTGATTTAATTAGAATTTGATGTAAATAGTTTTAAGCTATATGAACTACAAAATGCATTTTTTTCAGTGTTAACATTTATCCATTTTTAAAAAATGATCTTTATTGTCACTATTTTTTAATGTTTGGCAGCGTTTTGTGACTGAATAATAATAATAATAATAATAATAATAATAATAAGTATGCTATTGGCTACTTCCAGCTGTTTTTGTTTCTGTCAACATTAATTACAGCTTAGATTTATGTTTTGTGTCTAATTGTTTAGTTTTGTGGCAAGTAGTCATATAAAAAGTGGGATCAATAGGCAGTTGTTTCTGCAGTATAATATTTGGAATTGTCTTTAAACATATTTTATGATTTAAGTAACACAACTACAGCAAATAAAATCGATAATGCATGTTTTAAATTTACAGTGTGCGAATAATCAAGGATCAACGATAATTTGTCACATTGTTTGCACCAAGGGGGCCCCAAATAAAATCCTGCTTAAGGCCCCCTGAAGGCTTGGGCCGGCCCTGCTAAAGGTAGTAGAATTTAGGTGAAAATTATGAAATATGATGGTAAAACCTGGCAAAAAACGCTGGTGGGTAAAAAGTTAATATCAAAATTTGCCTTTTTAATAGGTCAAACCTCTATGAAATCCTCAATAGTCAACGAAAGGAGATCTAAAACTGCAAAACAAGGTGAACAGGAAGTGTTTGCGGAACTCATATTTTGCGTGCGATCGCAGTTTCTCGAGGTAATGCACAAAAATAATGATCATTTAAAAAAAAATACCCCCCCCCCCTTTTTTTTATGCTTACCGAAACATGATAGGAATTATGGTGAGTCATGATGAGCCTTACCTCTCCATTTCCCTCCAAAGAATATGAATCCAATCTAACGATGCAGTCCTGAGACAAGCCCATGCACTAACTCAAGCACTTCTGCCACATTTTTGGATGATGGAGGTCAACACACTAATGAAACAGCATTACAACACGCATACAAAAACACAGCGTTAATATGTACTGATCGAATAACCTGCAATAGCAACTTATACTAAGTGAACGTGCTGCAGGCTGATTATATCTGCATAATCAACAAACAATAGTGTAATAATGCACCTGTATATATTTTTGTAACAAATAAGAGAATATCGAAGTAAAAATCTGTACACAACTTTCCGCTTTTCATGATTTGTTACGTTAATCGTTTAACTTTATTTCTGAATGACAACAGGTACATCGACGTCCGACATGTCGAGCTCACAGCATGTTTAAAACAGTTTTTAACAAGTGTTAACGAAATTGGTAATTCTCTACAGACAATGTTGTTGTAATTCATGTAAAAACAAAACTGAACTGTTGTTTTTATTTTTACCTTAAAGTCCGAATAATTTCCCCCGTGCTCCCACCGTGTTGTCCGTATATCGCCCGGCCTCGACACGTGCTGTAAAATGAACGCTGCGCTCTTTGACCAATCCGGAGCCTGCCTTTTTTAACCAATGACATTCAGAGAAGACCGGAGATGCTGTCACTCAGGTAAGATGTCAGTTAATGGCTTGAATCGTATTTTTATAATGTACATGCTTGTTGTAGGTTACATGTTTGTTTTGCATAGTTTTTAACTCTCGTGATGCATTTAGAATCGGTAAACTGTAGAAATTCGATACTTTTAAATTAAATCTAGATTAGGCCTATATTTGATTAGGATCAAGTAAATGAGGGAAAGTTTGGATGTTATTACGTTTTTACCATACCAATCAGACCTCTTTTAATGAATTAAATAATTATAAATAAACCACACACAGATAGACATAAAAATAGATGAAATCTGATAAAATATTAAATCCATTGTGGAATTATTAATTACAATCATAAACCTAGCTGTATTTCTCAAATAGGCCTACTGTCCAAATGTATTTTTCATTTATATATTTGTTTCTGTCTGTCAGTAGGGCTTGTACATCTGAAAACGAAATAGGCCTACATTTAATTTACCCGCTGCATTAAAAAAATAACCTTTTGGTGAAAAAAAGTTGATCAGTGATTCATACTTCATTAAGCAGACATACATTTTCATTCATTCATTTTCTTTTCGGCTTAGCCCCTTTATTCATCAGGGGTCGCCACAGTGGAATGAACCGCCAAATTATCCAGTATGTTTTATACAGCGGGTGCCCTTCCAGCTGTAACCCAGTACTGGGAAACATCCATGCACTCTCATTTACACACACACAGACACACACACACACACACACACACACACACACACACACACTGGGAGAACATGCAAACTCCACACAGAAATGTGTGAAATGCAAACCAGCGACCTTCTTGCTGTGTGGCAACAGTGCATACTGAGCCACCGTGTCGCCAAACATTAAATTTATTATCAAATAATAACACTTTCACCCTTAATTTTTCAGGTATTTCTGACACCTGAAGATACACTATATACTGGAGTACAGTTATCTATGTTTATATTTTAAAAATGTATATGAGTGTATTCTGATGGTTGCAAAGCCTATGCAGAGAGAGGTACATTGCGTTTTTAGTGCATCTCTCCTGGGTCCATACATTTTAAATTTTAAATTAAAATTTATTTATTTTTTGTTTAATACAACACACTTAAATAAGCTAACTAGAATGATTATATAAATACATTGATAGAAATAAAAAAAAATGAACGAAAGATTATTTAAACTAGCTAAAATTATTTTGCAATTGAAAAATGAGTTGAAACAACACAATTCTTACGGTTTTTTGGGGGACAACTTAATTTTTGACCCCTGATCAATAAAGGGATTAAGCTAAAAATAAAATGAATGTATGTGCATTTTTATTTAAATAATAATACACTTAAATAAGCTAACTAAAATGATTAAAGAAATACACTGATAAAAATAAAAAACAGAAAAATTATTTTTACTAGCTAAAAGTATTTTGCAATAGAAAAACTCAAATTTTTCTAAATATTAAAAACAACAATGGAAGAACTATAAAGCTTAAATGAATGCTATTTTCTATATTTTATGTAGTTTCATAAGATCTTTTTCATTAATTTGATCACTTCTGCTGCTTGTTTAAACTACTTATTTAAAATGACAATTATTTTATATATATTTCAAAAATATTTAAAACTCATTTCTTAGGGGTTTTCTTGGGGGGAGGGGTAACTTAATTGTTTTATGTTCAATCCATTTAAATTTGTAAATAACTTTTAAGTTTTGAACGTGCAGTGCATAAATAACGTGCATTGCGCTGGACTTTAGACCTGCTTTTACTTGGTCATTGTTACAGTCTACTTCAGTTTCTCAGAATAGCAACGCACCAACAATGCACCTTAACAAATCTCCTTTATAGACCGGCACACCCATGAGTCCACAAAGTAGCGCAAATGGATTTGCTATTTAAACAACGTGTGGCAAAACGTGAAAATTAGGGTTGCGCTGGTCTGAAAATAGCAAGAAATCGCGCCAAACACATCTTGCGCCTTATTGCGCCGAGTGTATGATAGGGCCCATACTGTTTACTCAAAGGTTGCAATAATGGGAACATCATCACAAATGATCAACATGTACACAGTAAAACCTTTAGATTAACAAAAGTCAGTATTACCTTAATAATGTCGAGCTTAGTGTAATTTGACAACTGTCATCTTAAATTATGTACTTTTTAAAAGCACTGCCATATAGTGAGATTTATAGTGGTCATAATAGACCATCATCTCAGTATCTTCTCTTCACCATTCATCACCAAAAATGATTTGCTGCTTGTTTACTTACCTAAAATGAGCTGAATCAACACAATTCCTGGGTTTTTTTGTGACAACTGTTTTATGTTCAATCAACTTAAAATATTCAATTCACCTTTATTTGTATAGCGCTTTTACAATGTAGACTGTGTCAAAGCAGCTTTACAAGCAGTGTTTAAAATAGTAAAAACCATTAAGTTAACTCAATCGATTTGCATTGGAAGGACATGAAGGGATTGTGTGGAGCCCAGCATTTATTACAGTGTTGTAGACAAAGCCAAAAAATCCAAATATAGTGTTTTAAAGGAAATAAATAAAAGACAAAAACATCACAGAGGAGGCCGGTCTATAACCGAGCTTTCCAGATTTGAAGGAGATGATGATATCCTTCTTGGTTAATCATTAAATCCCAGAATCCATTGCCAGTCTTCTGTAAATAAGATAAATGGCCTTAAGGCACTCACCTCAGTGACGCACCATTTCAGAGAAAGCAGAGCTTTAATTAAGACCGGAAGGTGTTATCTTTACCCATTCTCGGATTAATGAACTTTTTACAGGATTAATCTTGTGTTTTTTTTCTTTAAAGAGTTCCTGTCATGCTCCGGGTTAATTGTTATAGTTAGGAAAACGAGGATTAGCAAAACACACATAGTTGATACATTGTTTAGATGTTTTTTAGCCTTTTTTTAAAGATGCGTATCATTTCAGGAATGGGCATCACATTGCCAAACCTTAAAATGGGCCGTGTTGATTTTGGAATGTTTTAACAAATTTTTTAGCACTTTTTTATTGTTGTTATTGTTGTCCTCTTGGTGGTTTTAATTTAGCATTCCAGATTTTTTATTTATTTTTTTAATTTCTCCTTGAACATGCCACTGAAAAGAAACATAGGGAGTCCACTGAAGAATGATGCTTTTTATCAGGCGTCGCAGACAAAGAGAGCTTGCAAAAACGCAGATGACCTCCACGCGACAATTCTTGTTAACCAAGACAACATGTTTTTCAAAGCCAGGCTTGACGAGGAGGAGGATTCTGGCATTAAATCAGGTAGAGAAAGTCATCTTTTGTTGTTTGTAGCTTTGCTTTAATCAAAACTACTGCATTGCTTTCTTTCAAAAAGTGCTGTTACAAATTCTCGTTCTGCTGCCGGTGGGTTATGAATAGTTTTAACACACGTCACGCAATTGGAAAGCTATGTATGTTATTCGTTTGGCAGAAGCGGATGAAAGCAATGCAAGCATCTCCTCTGAAGAAGACCTGGGCCATCTGGATTATTCCAAGTCTTTTGCTGCGAAACAAACGCTGCCAAAGAAAAGCATCAGTCAGATCATCAAGGACAAGAAGAAGCAGACTCAACTTACTTTACAATGGTACTCTCTCTGTGTACTTTTTTAAAACTAAGCAATGCTATTACTGTATGCTTGGGTTTCAATTGTTTTGTTCCATTAGGCTTGAGGACAATTACATAGTTTGTGAAGGTGTTTGTCTGCCACGGTGCATCCTCTACGCTCATTATTTAGACTTTTGTCGGAAGGAGAAATTAGATCCTGCTTGTGCTGCCACTTTCGGGAAGGTAAGAGTCGTTTTTTATTTTTATTTTATATATCTCTTGAATTACGCTCACTGTGAAAAATCATATGATCGTTTAGTCATGACAGCATATGTTTGTAGTTAATTGTAACTTATTGAACTAAGTTAATCACATACTAACTTAATCCTATAAGTTATTCAAGCTGTTTTAAGTCAGTTTAATGTGATGTTCAAATGACTCATAAGGTTAATTTAATTCAGCTTAAAAGTTTAAGGCAACCAGTATTTTTACAGTGCTCTTTCGGTCACCAAAGCTGCATTAATTTGATCAGAAATAGTATTTAAAAATTGTGAAATATTTACTTTTAGAATATATGTTTGTTATGTGAATATATTGTAAAATGTAATTTATTTTTGAGATTCGTAGCTGAATTTTAAGCTTTCACTAAGCTACTTTTAAGCTATTACTCCTGTCTTCAGTGTCACATGATCCTTCAGTAATAATTTGATGCTCAAGAAGTATGTCCAATTAGAAATTAATTTAGAAAATAGTTGTGCTGCTTTTTGTTTTCACAAAACTTATAGAAATATGATACAATATAAGAATATGCAAATGACATACACTGTAAAAGAAATCCGTAATTTTAAGTTTTTTTACGGCAGCTGGGGTGCCAGAAAAAACATAAAATAATGTCTGCTAAATTACAGAAATTTACAGTAAAATAACAGATGTTAAATTACGAAAATTTACCAGAAATTTACATTTAAGGAAATTTCTGTAATTTAACATCCGTTATTTTACAGTAAACTTCTGTAATTTAACAGCTGTTAAAGTTAAACATTTAAGTTCTTATTTGAATTTTTGCAACATTCTCTATATTTCAAAATATTGGAAAAATATACATATACATTTACATAAACAGTTGAAGTCAGAAGTATTAGCCCACCTGAATTATTAGCCCCTCTGTTTATTTTTTCCTCAATTTCAGTTTAACGGAGGGATTTTTTTCAACACATTTCTAAACATAATAGTTTTAAAAACTCATTTCTAATAACTGATTTATTTTATCTTTGCCATGACAGTAAATAATATTTGACTAGATATTTTTCAAGACACTTCTATACAGCTTAAAGTGACATTTAAAGGCTTAACTAGGTTAATTAGGTAACTAGGCAGGTTAGGGTAATTAGGCAAGTTATTGTATAACGATTGTTTGCTCTGTAGACTATCGAAAAAATATATAGCTTAAAGGGGCTGATAATATTGACCTTAATATATAAAAAAACTGAAAACTGCTTTTATTCTAGCTGAAATAAAACAATTAAGACTTTCTCCAAAAGAAAAAATATTATCAGACATACTGTGAAAATGTCCTTGCTCTGTTAAACATCATTACTTAAATATTTAAATACTTAAAAGAAGAAAAAAAAATTTCAAAGGGGCTAATATAATCCTGACTTAACTCTATATTAGTCATGTGGCCATAAATGAACACGCATATAAAAATTTACAGCATAGTTGAACATATATGTACATATTTGTAATTCAAATGGTTGAAACAAAAAACATAAAAGCAGACATTTTGCAATATTTAAAAATTTTTGTTGCATATATGACATATGTTATATATGTGAAATCTAAATTGGACTTGTCATATACACAAAAAAATGCAACACAAATTTATTAAGTTTACTTAATAAATTTAAGTGGATTGAACATAAAAAGATTAAGTTGCCCAAAAAAAAAATCAAGAATTGTGTTGTTTCCGCTCATTTTAAATAAGTTTGAACAAGCAGCAAAAATAATTTTTTGAGTGTATCAGCTTTCTGTACGGGAATGGAGATGTATCTGTATGTTTAAATATATTTTATTCATTGAAGACTATGGGTGTGACAAGATCTCGTATGAGATCTCATGAAATTAAATCACGACGAGGTGAAAAGTTGTCTCTCGTGAGTTATGATGTTATGATGGAGCGAATGGATAAAATTTGCATTGAAGACTGGAGACAGGATTGCAATTGAACATTTGAACCGCAAATCAAGTGCTTCGCACAAACCTGGCAACCCAGGGTGGCCTTGGAGTTGCATGTTGGGCGGGCAGGTGTGACGTAACCACTTTTTTCAGGTACTGTTGCGTCTAACAGAGGCTACAACTGCAGCCACACACATTAACCATGGTTCATAACCATGCAATGGAATAGCACTTTAGATATTCTGAAAGTCATAATCGTCATAACCACAAATCGAATTAATACAAATAAAATGACCTTCATAACAATGTTTTAAAACACCTTAATTGTTTTGCATTTTGTGATTTTTTTTTCAGTTGATAAAAATTAATTTTCCATTCATATATCAGCAAATATTTAGCTACTATTTAAAATTTTATACAGTTGAAGTAAGTTTTATTAGCCCCCCATTGATTTTTTTTTCATTTTTAAATATTTCCCAAATTATGTTTAACAGAGCAAGAAAATTTTCACAGTATGTCTGATAATATTTTTTCTTCTGGAGAAAGTCTTATTTGCTTTATTATGGCTAGAATAAAAGCAGTTATTAATTTTTTAAACCCAAATTTTAAGGACAAAATTAGTAGCCCCTTTAAGCTATATATTTTTTCAACAGTCTACAGAACAAACTATCGTAATACAATAACTTTTCTAATTGCACTAACCTGCCTAGTTAACCTAATTAACCTAATTAAGCCTTTAAATGTCACTTTAAGCTGTATAGAAGTGTCTTGAAAAATATCTAGTCAAATATTATTTGTCATCATGGCAAAGATAAAATAAATCAGTTATTAGAAATGAGTTATTAAAACTATTATGTTTAGAAATGTGTTGAAAAAACCTGCTCTCTGTTCAACAGAAATTGGGGAAAAAAATAAACAGGGGGGCTAATAATTCAGAGGGGCTAATAATTCTGACTTCAACTGTGTATATACAAATATATACAAATATTTAGCAGTGTTTGCATGTCCTTTACTGCATAGAATCTATTTTTAAAAATAGAAGTAAAATGACATTTATTCCAAGTTGATTTAAAAAAGCACTTAAATAGTTTTGCAATTTGTGATTTTTTTTCTTCAGTTAAATAAAAGACAAATTTCCATTCATATATTTCATCATTTAAGATTACTTAAAAATAGTGTAAAAATCTTGTGTTTTGTCTCATCTCATGGAGTAAGTGTCTCGTCACACCCTTATTAAAGACACATTAAATTGATCAAAAGTAGCAGCAAAGGTATTTTGTTTTAAATAAATGCTGCTATCCTGAACATTGTATTCATCAAAGAATCTTGAATTGTATCAGTTTCCATAATAATATGAAGGAGAAGGAGTTTTCAGTGTTGATAATAATGAGAATCGTTATTTTTATTTAGCACCCACATTATGATAGCTTCATGTGACACTAAAGACTGAAGTAATAATGCTGAAAAAACTGCTTTGAATCAGAGGAATAAATAAAATTAAATAACATAAATAATATTAACAATATTCCTGCTTTTGTATTTTTAATCTTAGAAATGCATCATTAATGTGGATAAGAGACTTGTTTCAAAAACATTAAAAGTCACAGGAAGGGCTTTGAAATGTGCATTTATTCAGTGTTTAACATAATTTCAAGAAAAGAATCTTCAAGGGGGCGGGGCGTGTCAAATACAAGAGAGCACTTGATTGGTCAAGATTTTATGTGAAACTGAATGAGATGTAACTGATCACTGTATGAGATGACATGAAAAAAATACAAGCTTTTGATGTTCATGTCTTCTAAATGCTAATTTTGTCACTGTTTTGTATCACACTAGTTTATAGATATATAATGTAATATGTACATTAGCAGAAACAAATTGCCATTGACTTTGCATTTGCGGTGCACGGCAATTGATTGTACAACATGTTAGAGCTTTATTCCTGTCTTTTTAGACCATACGGCAGAAATTTCCTCTTCTTACAACACGAAGGCTTGGAACCAGAGGCCATTCAAAGTAAGATAGGCCTGGTTTCTCACTCAAAAACATCATTTAGTGCTTTTTTTTAACTCGACTATCTAAATGCCTGCATCTAAAGCCCAGTGTTTGACATCTGAATGTCTTTCAGGTATCATTATTATGGTATTGGAATCAAGGAGAGCAGTGCATATTATCACTCTGTTTACTCCGGGAAAGGTTTGACACGGTTAGTCTTTCTTCCCTTCAATTCAGAGCCCAATCGCAAGTCCTTGAATTTTTTTTAAATATGTTTGTGAATTGGAAAGGATTTTTTTTCAAGACCTCTTGAAACTAATATTCATATTTCATATTTGGTTTGAAATGTTTTATCATATCTATAAAGTCTCTTATGTGTTCTGCACAGATTCTCTGGAAGCAAGCTGAAAAATGAGGTTGGTACTTAATTTAGTGAATAAAGTTGGAGTGCTACACTTCATACACTTAATATTACAATTGTCACAGGAAACTGCAGTATGCTGAATATACTGTATATATACAGTAGAAGTCAGAATTATTAGCCTATTAGTATATTTTCCCCCAATATGTGTTTAATGGAAAGAAGATTTTTCCAAGACATTTCTTTACATAATAGTTGTAATAACTAATTTGATATCTGATTTATTTGATCTTTGCCATGATGACAGTACATAATATTTCACTAGATATCTTTAAATATACTAGTATTCAACTTAAAGTGTAATATAACGGCTTAACTAAGTTAATTAGGTTAATTAGGCAAATCACTGTAAATCGATGGTTTGTTCTGTAGACAATCGAAAAAAAATTTGTTTAAAGGGCACCTATTTTACCCCTTCAAGATTTAAGAATGTGTCTCCAGAACGTGTCTGTAAAGTTTCAGCTCAAAATACCCATCAGATTATTTATACTTTTTAAATCTGGGAAATTTGAGCTGTTAAGACTTTGAAGCTGGTTTTGTTGCTTGTGCCTTTAATGCAACTGAGCTAGTTCTCCCCGCCCACCATTCCCATGTGCGTGTTAGAGCCGTAGCCTTTATGTAGATAAGCAGCACAATGACAGACAAGAATGAAGCAGATCTCCCTTACTACAGTAAGAACTTTCCCAACTGTTATTTGCTTTATTTGTTGTGGAGTTAATTCAAGCTTTTCTGCAACAATAAGTTACACACTATGACGTTATAAAGATTGCGCACGCACACACACATTTAGCTTTGCACTGTTTTTGCATGGTAAATGTGACAGGATACACGTTAATATCCACTGCTGAATGGACATCTGATATGCTAATGTACAAAATAAACCTAAATTAAGTCCACGAATCAGGATTGAAGCGTCTTCTTTTATAACTGTACTGACACTATGCGGCTGTGGTATTGAATTACGAAGCGATTTTCTGTATTTATCACAAACATGCACTGATTTAAAAAGGTTTTAAACTTGTAAAACTCATTTTTGATCACATTTGATGATAACTGATGATCACATTTTAATGGCAGGAAATAAAAAAAGAGGCTTATTGTCTTTATATCACTCCAATATGACTGTGGACACATTATACCTACACACAGTTCTGTCCAAACAGCTAACAGCTAGGTGCCCTTTAAGGAGGCTAATAATTTTGACTTTAAAATAAAACAAATAAAAACTGCTTTTATTCTAGCCGAAATAAAACAAATAAGACTTTCTCCTGAAGAAAGAATATTATCAGACATACTGTGAAAAATACCTTGCGCTGTTAAATATCATATGGGAAATATTTGAAAAGGGGAAGAAAAAAAAATCTAATAATTCATATTATTATTATTATTCATATTAAATATTCATTTATTCAGGGAGACTATTCAAATTTTTTTCAAGTTACCTTTATTTGTATAGCGCTTTTACAATGTAGATTGTGTCAAAGCAGCTTCACATAGAAGATCATAGTAAATTGGAACAGTGTAGTTCAGTTTTCAGTGTTTAAGATAAATTCAGTTTAGCTCAGTTCAGTGTGGTTTAATAATCAATAATGAGTCCAAACACTGAAGAGCAACGATGCGCAGCTCTACAGATCCTGAATCATGCAAGCTAGTGGCCACAGAGGCGAGGAAAAAACTTCACCAATTGGCAAAAGTGAATAATTAAAAAAACCTTAAGAGAAACCAGACTAAGTTGGGCACGACCATTTCTCCTCTGGCCAAACGTCTTGTGCAGAGCTGCAGTCTAGGCGCCGGAGACTGAAAGCTGGACCTCAGCAAAGACTCATACGTCCCTGAAGCGTCACAGGAATCAGTCTCATGCTCTCCACTCCTCCATGACCACCACAGCAGCTGCTCAGGATACGGCCTGGTCCAGGATATGGAAACCTTGGAATCATCTCGTCGCTGGTCTTGGATCGAATCAGTGGCGCTGCATAGTCTGAGGGTCTCGGGATGAGTATCCCCAGGTGGAAATAGAGAATAAAGAGAATAATTAGCGTAGCTGCTGTTCATAGTGTATATAAACGACATACAAAAATCTGCGTGGAGCACATTTATGTATCATGCCGCTAAGTGATGCACTGAGTGTATGCTTTACTAAACAGATAGGTCTTTAATCTAGTTTTGAATTGGGAGAGTGTGTCTGAGCCTCAGACGTCATCAGGAAGGCTATTCCAGAGAAAAGGAGCCAAAAATGAGAAGGCTCAACCTCCTTTACTCGACTTTGCTATTCTAGGTGCTACCAGAAGCCCTGAGTTTTGAGATCTTAGAGCGAGTTGGATTGTAGCGAGACAGAAGGTTGGTTAGATAAACAGGAGCTAAATTATTTAAAGCTTTATAGGTAAGAAGCAATATTTTAAATTCAAAACTAAACAGGCAGCCAGTGTAAGAAGGATAATATTGGGCTGATATGATCATATTTTCTAGACCTGAACTCTGGCAACTGCATTTTGTATGTATAATTTCATCTCTCTCTCTGTCTCGCTTTCTCTCTCTCTCTCTCTCTCTATATATATATATATACACATACACACACAAACACACATTTTTTTCGACTAAAATCAGTAAAACAGTAATAAAATACAACATAAAATAACTTTTCAATTTTATAATATTATAATTTTATAATATATAAAATGACATTATTTATTGCATTCTTGCTGAAAAGACTATTCTATATACTGTATACTAATAAGTACAGACTGGAATAAGCATGTTGTTTAAATCTTACATTATTTTATCCAAAGTTGAATATTTTAATTCAATTAAAGAAAATTTGAATTGATATTTTACTTGCTTGATATTTACTTGATATTTTAATGTTTTCTATGTATAAACTCCCTTTTAAAAATGTATATGCACACATATATTTATAAAATATTGTAATGTTTTGCTATTAACATCATTACACTGTAGAAATATTACTGATATAAAGGTTTTTATTTTTCACAGGGAGGATTCACCAGGAAATACTCGCTTAGTTCAAAGACAGGAACACTTTTACCTGAATTCCCAAGTGCACAACACTTAGTGCTTCAGGAGTCTGTGTCAAAAGAAAAGGTCTGTTTATTTCCATTACAAAACACTGTATACATACATAAAGTGCATTGACTTGATTTACTTACCTCAGATTCTGCTCCTCTTCTCTTCTGTCAGGTTGACACGTTGATTATGATGTACAAAACTCACTGTCAGTGCATTCTGGATAACGCCATTAACGTCAACTTCGAGGAGGTGCTATTTTAAGCTCTTGAAGAATCTGTAACGGCATGTAGATAGCATGTAGGAAAAGTACACTAATCATGGGATTTTCTTCCAGATTCAGAACTTTCTGCTTCACTTCTGGCAGGGCATGCCTGAACATCTCCTTCCACTGCTGGAGAATCTGGTTATTGTGGACATTTTCTGTGTGTGTGACTCCATACTCTACAAAGTGAGTGCTTGGGTGTTTCTTCAATTATGTTACATTTACATGAATCAACCCAAAGTTAGAAATCATATACAGTATTTGAAACAAAAATCTTTTGTGTATTAAAGGCAGGGTTCATACACATTTTTACTACTAAAATTCCATGACTTTTCCAAGACTTTTCCAGAACTTTCAAGTACATTTTCATGACCTAATGTTCCATCTAATGTCTACATACACATGGTAAATAATAAGAAAAACAATGACGTTCATATTTCATAGAACACGCAACAATCTATTTAGTTTAAATTTGTTTTTATGTCTATGTAAAATTGATTTCGATAATGCTTACACAGCACTAACAATGTGAGAGCAAGTTTTTGGCCAAGGACAGAAAAGAAGTAGACAACTAACCTATATTGAAGTTAGGGCTGAACAAAATCATTTCAGCATCGATATCGCAATGTGTGCATCCGCAATAGTCACATCGCAGGATATGCAATGTTGGGATTGTAGTTTAATATAGAGTTTAATCATAATGGAGTAAAAGTTTATAACCTGCATGCAATTTTAAAGAGAAAAATTACTTACCATTTTCATTACACTCTTCACTTGTTTCAAACATTAATGAGTTTTCTTTTTTAAATAAACACAAAAAGAATATAATCTAATTGTGAGTAAATAGAGAGTACATTTTAATCTTTGAGTAAACTGTCCCTTTAAGGACTGTGACTGTGTGAATATTTCAATATTTCAAATTTTAAAACATCCGGCTTCAAGAAATTAAGAAAACTATAATTCACTTTTATCTTTACTATATTTTATTTATTTATGCTTGTAATGTATTTAATAATATTGGGGGTGATTGGGGGTAATATCCCCCAATCAGTCTAAATAAACCTTAAATCATTTGGTGAAATTGTATTGACATCGCAATATACTATATATCACATAAAAACAAAATATCGTAATGTCAGAGTTTGCCAATATCGCGCAGCCCTAACTCAAGTATACAGATATTTGTTAAACTAATTTCCATGACTTTGCCAAAACTTTGTGTTTTTTTTCTGTTTTTCTAAAACTTTTCCAGGCCTGGAAAATGCCAAGTCAAAATTCCATGACTTTTCCAGGTTTTCCATGACCATATGAACCCTGTAAAGCAGGGGTCACCAATCACGGTCCTGGAGGGCCGGTGTCCCTGCAGGGTTTAGCTCCAACTTGCCTCAACACACCTGCTTGATTGTTTCAAGAATACCTGGTAAGACCTTGATTAGCTTGTTCAGGTGTGTTTGATTAGAGTTGGAGCTAAAATCTGCAGGACACCGGCCCTCCAGGAACAAGTTTGGTGACCCCTGCTGTAAAGGTCTTTATTTTCACTAGCTGGGTATCTATCAGCCTGTTTGAATGCACATTTTGAAATATTTCATGAGAAACCAGCAATGCAAATGCCAGATTTTTAATAAAAATCCCTTAATTTATTCTCACTTGAGGTGATTTTGGTGGAAAAGGGTTAGTGTCAAATGACGAATGGAAAACAATATGTGAAAAAACTCAGCCTTTTTCGATCAATAGCCATCATAAACTCATCCAATTTAATGCGATATAAAGTGTTTACTATACTTAGTTAGATTGCACTCTTTTAAAAGCTCCTACCCAGAGCTTTGTCCTAGATGTAAAGCAGATAGAAGGACTCTCCTAAATATACTGTGGTCTTGCCCCGACTTAAAAGAATATTGGAAAGAGGTCTTAGAGGTTATTGCCAAAGTTGTAGGTACTAATGCGCCTACGATGTGAGAGCCTAGACTTACCCTCTTAGATACTACACTACTTGATCAACAAAGAATTCATCTGAGACTTGACTAGCCCTATAGCAGCCATAAAATGTATAACTTTGAGATCGAAGGGTTCTAAATCACCTTCTACTTCCATGTGGATTAAAGAAGTGTCATCTTATATGCCTTTGGAGAAAAATAATTTTCGTTTGAAAAGGAGGCAAGATTTGTTTGTAAAATACTGGGGCAGCTTCATTTCTTACTTGGGTATAACAGGACAGAATGCTTAGATAGAACCTGACTTTATGTTTTCTTGTTTAATTTTATTCATGGTTATTGTGGCACTATGCGTTGGAGGTTTCGGGGCATGTATCGGGCAGTATGTGTGGGGATAAATTATTATTATTTATGTTATTCTGTACTTTGTGTTTAACTTGTCTTTAACTAAAAACCCAATAAACATAATATTCAAAAAAGAAAAGGGTTAATATGAATAATTTGCATTTACATTTGCAGACTAAACTCTGACCTAGCAAATGTTATGCCCATATGGCCAATCAGCTGTCTCCATTATGCGTGCTTTGTTTACCGTTGGTTACTAGGTTACCAATACTGGTAATATACAGCTAGTGCTGAACTTCATTTTCCATCGGCTTAGTCCCTAATTTATCAGGGGTTACCACAGCGGAATGAATCGCTAACTACTCCAGCATATGTTTTTACGTAGCGGATGCCCTTCCAGCTGCAACCCAGCACTGGGAAACACACATACACTCTCATATTCACACACACTCATACATTACCAATTTTGTACAACCAATTAATCTATAGCACATGTCTTTGTACTGTGGGGGAAACCGGAGAACCCGGAGGAAACCCACAACAACATGGGGAAAACATGCAAACTCCACACAGAAATGCCTCCTGGCTCAGCCTGGACTCGAACTAGCGACCTTCTTGCTGTGAGGCGAAAGTGCTAACTGCTGAAAGATTTACATAAGATTTAAATGAGTGAATTAGAGCTTATAAGCACCAGTGGCCTTGTAAATGTTTTGCAAAAGATCTACAGACAATGCAAAATAAAAAAATAAAAACTAATGACTTTCATAATGTCTAACACAGTACATAAATTCTAATGAACTATGAACAACACAGGAGCAAAATGTGCTAATGCTGGGTTCACAGTAATGCGAATGTAAGTATCTGCGCTAGTATGTTACAAAGAAAGTCAATGCAAATGCACAAATTGAGGCACATTTTTATGAATAATGGTGTCATGAATAATGCGGAATCAGTGATGAGTTTGCAATCAACTTGAACGAAAAACTCACAAGAGACGAAAAACATCCCGTGAGTGATCGAGAGAGAGTGACACAATGCTTCATGTTTGATGTGAACCCACAATGTAAAAAGTCTTTGCTTCCTAAATTATTTTTGTTGTTGAATCAAAGAAACATTCATAGTCAACTCAACTTACATCAGTCAAACGGACTAAAAAAATTAAGGTAAACTTTGTTTAACTTTAGATGAAACCCGATTGATTGATTAATAGTTAAATTATCTTAAAAACATTTTTTTGGGTGTTAAATAATGACAATACTGACAACCTTATAGTAAACTGCAGTTAATGATTATTTTAAATACTCTACTTCCATAAATTTTGTATCTGAAATGAAAACTCATACAAATGCATGCATAACAGCATATACGCCCTAATGTTTTTCCTTTTGGACTGGTGCAAGCTGTTAAAAAATCTGCTATTTCCATCAGAACCAATCATTGTTTTCATTATGGATCCTAATCACAATTCACTTATCGAATTGTATCTGTATTGTTTTTCACAGGTTCTGACGGATGTTCTCATTCCCGCTACTATGCAGGACATGCCGGAGAGGTTTGTCTAATAAACCGCTGCATTATTTAGCATTTGGTTTTTATGCAGGTGTTGAATTTGATATCGTTAAACATTTTTGAGTGAGTTTAGGAAAATATCTCCAGTCTTTTGGCAGATATTCGAAATTTTGCCAAGCACTGGGAACACTGGATGGTGTCTTCTTTGGAGAATCTCCCAGAAATCCTCTCAGAGAAGAAAGTGCCGATAGCAAGACGATTTGTGTCGTCTTTAAAGAGACAGACCTCGTTTTTACATCTCGCACAGGTACGCACACTCTATAATTCTTGGTTTGGTTAAATAATTAATAATTATTTATATTATACTTATGCAATTTTATTTTATCATACAATAAAATGTTCAATGTTGTTGTTTTTTCTGAGAAAAAAATAAATATAATTTTTTAAAACTATAATAAAAATTCTGCAAATCTGTTTATGTAATGGAGGCCAGCTAGCGAAGTGCTATGCAGGTAAACCTTACTCCTCTGACCTCTAAAAGGGTTCAAGCGACAAACGCTAGAGGCCATGGTCTTTAGCCTCCTTGTTAGAGCAACCGACTCCCATACAAAGAATCGCCGGTTCTATCCCAGCTCAGAACGGGATGGGTGCAGTCGGACCAGTGGATTTACATATATATTTTCATTAACTAACATTATCAAAGATGAATAAATACTGTAATAAATGTTCATTGTTTGTTCATATTAGTAAACACATTTACTAACATTAACTAATGGAACCTTATTGCAAACTCTTTCATGTCTCTAAATACTAATTATTTGTCGTTTTACATTTTTATATTTTGTTGCTATTCTTCAATCCACTAGGTTTTACCCCTTTTAAAATTAATAAATAAATGAATAAATAAACTAATTTAAAGGTATTTTGAAGTATAACAACTTTTAGCAAGACTTTTTAACATTTATATACTACTTTGGGTTTAAGTTGAGATATGTCTCATTTTTTTACATAAATTTGTTGCATTAATTAGAGATAATTAGATTTTTACAAAACTTTTTCAATCTGAGACTAAGCCAAATAAAAATGAATAATTAATTTTTGAATCTTTAAAGTAGAAGCGCGATTTTAATATGCTTTATGTACAGTTGAAGTCAGAATGATTAGCCCCCCCTGAATTATTAGCCCCCTGTATATTTTTTCCCCCAATTTCTTCTTAACGGAGAGCAGATTTTGTTTAACACATTTCTAAATATAATAGTTTTAATAACTCATCTCTAATAACTGATTTATTTTATCTTTGCCATGATGACAGTATATAATAACTGACTAGATATTTTTCAAGATACTTCTATACAGCTTAAAGTGACGTTTAAAGGCTTAACTAGGTTAGTTAGGTTAACTAGGCAGGTTAGGGTAATTTATTGAAAAAAGTTATTGTATAATGATGGTTTTTTTCTGTAGGGGGCTAATCATTTTGACCTTAAAATGTTTTAAAAAATAAAATAAAAACTGCTTTCATTTTAGCCGAAATAAAACAAATAAGACTTTATACAGACGAAAAAAAATATTATAGGAAATACTGTGAAAAATTCCTGAATCTGTTAAACATCATTTAGGTAACATTTAATAAGAAACAAAAATTCCAAGGGGGGCTAATAATTCTGACTTCAACTGTATATACTGTAAAATCAATAGTATTAATTGAAATAAATGTGGGAATGACCTTTCTTATGAATTTAATATATCATTTCAGATCGCAAGACCTGCCCTTTTTGATCAGATTGTAGTGACATCTATGGTGAATGATATCGATAAAGTGGATCTGAACAGCATCGGGTCTCAAGCGCTCCTTTCGGTTACTAATGACCAAGATTCAGACTTCTACTCTGAATGTAAGTAACTGGCAATTCAGTAGTCAAAATTGTGCACTCAAATGCTAAGACTCGTAATATTTTTGTCCTAGATGACTCCATTTCGGTGTTTCAAGAGTTGAAAGACCTCCTGAGGAAAAATGCTACAGTAGAGTCTTTCATTGAGTGGCTGGACTCAGTGGTGGAGCAGAAAGTAATCAAGGTTTGTTCCGTTACAAACTCTTATTAGTCAGGCTAATATTAAATGAATAGTTCACCCTTATATGAAAATTGACTCACTTTTTACTCATCCTCAGGTGCTTCCATACTCTATGAGTTTCCTTCTTTAGTTGAAGATATTTGAAGAATGCTGAAAACCTGTAACCATTAATGTCCATAGTAGGAAAAACAAGTACTTAGTTACAGATTTCCAACTTTCTTGAAAATATCTCCTTCTGTGTTTAAAGGAAGACTCCACTTTTTTGAAAACAGGCCAAAACAAGTCCCAAAGAGTTTACATAGATTAGTTTTACCATTTTGGAATCCATTCAGCTGTTTATCTCTATATCTGGCAGGAGCACTTTTAGCTTAGCTTAGCATAAATCATAGAATCAGATTAGACCATTAGCATCTCACTCAAATGATCAAAGAGTTTTGATAATTGTCCTATTTAAAAGCTTGACTCTTCCGTAGATACATCATGTACTAAACCCTACATTCAATGATCTATGCTAAGCTAAGCTAAAAGTGCCTCTGTCAGATCTGAAGATTGGCTGAATGGATTAAAAAATGGTAAAACTCAACTGTTTACCTCTAGGAGAGTAGTAAAATGAGCATATAATTTTTTTTTATGTAGACACAAATTTATTGACACTTATTTGTACATTTTTGAGCAAGATGCAAATGGTCTAATCTGATTCAATGATTTATGCTAAGCTAAGCTAAAAGTGCTCCTGCCAGACCCAAAGATTGGCTGTATGGACTTAAAAATGGTAAAACTCAACTGTTTACCTTTGAGGAGCTGTAAAATAAGCCTATATATTGCTTTAAAAAATAAAGTGTTCTTTTAACAGAAGAAAGAAACACATGAAGGTTTAAAACAAGTAAATAGAATTTTGGGTGAACTATTCCTTTAAATATGAATAATCAATTGCATATTATCTGTATCTTCAGCCCAGCAAGCAAAATGGTCGATCGGTAAAGAAGCGAGCTCAAGATTTCCTTCTGAAGTGGAGTTTTTTTGGCGCTCGTGTGATGCACAACCTCACACTAAACAACGCGACCAGCTTTGGTAAACCTTCATTCATAAAAACTGATTTGCTAACTTTTCATTTTGAATTCTCTATAGTTACAATTAGACCGTAATTTATTCAGCCTCTCTAGTTGTGGATCCTATGCGGAGAATGAGCCATAAAAGCCAATGCAAACAAAGCTTTATCTGGCGTGTCGTGTGTGTGCCCTGATTAGGGAGCGACCTTTCTCTGTGCTCCCAATATTTGATGACCCCACAGGTGTTCACAAAGCCAAACAACATCCGCGTTTGACCTCAGCACTAGTTTGAGAAAACCTGTGGGAAAATCAAGTCAGGGGCATTGCACTGTTGTGTATTGCACATTTCCTCACCTTAGAATTATAAGGTTCTATCTGACATTTTTCTCAAAATTGAGTTATTGACATATTCTTATTAAATGACAACTTATTTACATCATGGGATTTTTTTTAATAAGTTGTTTACATTTTAAGACTTTTTATTTAAAAAACAAATGTTACACACATACTGTTTGCTATATGGAATGCAAAAACTTTGAAGCTCAATATCTCAAAATCATTCAGAACGTGGATAGAAGAATATAATTCCAAGGTGACGATTTGTCTTAATGAAAGGGGAGCTATTATGCCCTGCTTTACAAGATGAAAAATAAGTCTCTGATGTCCCTAGTGTGTGTATGTGAAGTTTCAGCTCAAAGTACCCTACAAATCATATTTTATAACTCTTTGAAACTGTCCCTTTTAGTTTTTTATCCTAATTGTGCTGTTTTGTTGACTGTCGCTTTAAATTTAAATGAGATCGTGCTCTTTTCAAAAGAGGCTGGAGCTAAAAAAATCTACGTGTCACCTTAGCGGCAGTTTCAAAACTTATGGCAGACGGCTGCTTCTCACTCAGGGCTGTCTATGCTATTGAGGGAGAAACTGTCACTAATGGGCGGGGCTTTTTCCCCTCTGATGACACGTACAAAGGGAAAATGTCAATCAAAGTGTTTCTGCAGACTGTTTTAAGTGTCAATCAATCAAGCGTGATTATAAAAAATAAAATTGATAATTTTTACTATCAGAAGCTAGTCATATACACAGACTGTTGCCACACAACTGTGTTGAAATGCCTTATAACAGTGATTGTTTTCATAACAGGTGCCCTTTAAAGGTGCAATAAGTAACTTTTCAGAAACCATTTTGTTATGTTGGTTGAAAGTCTCCAAACATCCTGATAGCAATAATTAAATTAAGTTGGCCAAATGTATTTATATGTATTTTAATATGGGTTCTGTGGAAGGTGTAGGACAAAGGTCTCAAACTGGATTTCTGGAGGGCTGCAGTTCTGCACAGTTTTGCTCAAACCCTAGTCAAACACAGCTGGTCCAACTAATCATGGTGTTCAAGACTACTAGAGACTATTAAGCAGGTGTAAGTTGGAGGTGGTTGGAGCTAAACTACGCAGAGCTGTGGCCCTCCAGAAACTGAGTTTAAGACCATTGGTGTGGGACCAAGAAAAGTTTGTCCAGTAAAACATTCGGTCCGAACATAACGATGGGCTAATGGACCCTTTTCACAAGCCTGTTATGATGAGTTTAACAGTCATAATACTCTTAAATCCTTGAAACTTTTTAATATTTTGATTTTTTTAAAAACGTATGAATTAACATTTATATGCGTTTATGAATGTAGTATATCATCTTTGCATCAAATTACAAAAAACTAAGTACCGCTTATGCGAGGTGTTTCTAATGCAGCATCTATGCTGGGGCCGGAGAGCATCTATGGGGCTATTCTCTCCTCTAGCTGCGGTTATCAGTCTCACACTATTTTTTTCTTTTTCCGAATGTCTTGATTACACCATTGTGGTTTTCTTTTATTGTTTCAGCAAATAGGATTGTAAAAAAAACTCTCCCATTCACTGCGCTCTAAGTTTACCCAACTATGACATCTTCCGTATTGAAAAACCTGGAAATGTGAAAAGGGTCTATATATAAATATATAATTGCATGCCTCTGCACACATGGTTCGCGCAGAAAGAGGCACATTCACAGTCATGCCAGCAGGCAAATATCAATGGCTAATGATGTTACAGCTTGAAGTTGTGTGGACATTACCACTGACGACTACAGATGTCATACCTGATGAATAAATGTCAGTATTTGACGTCAATATGATGCGGGTTTAAGATGATGGTTTGACGTTGAATTTTGGTCACCTGACATCACAACCTAAATCTAACCTAATATTAACGTCTTATGATGTTGTGTACCTGCTGGGATGGTTCAGACAAAGAAATGGTAAGCAAACATCCTTGTTTGGTTTTACAATAACTAACTGTACTATAAAGTTTTCTCTCCGGTGAATGTTATGTGATATATAGTAGTGTTTTCTAGTGCGTGTTTGTGTGTTCAGGAGGCATGGCTTTGGATTGTGATATGCAGGGTGAGAAGTAGGCTTTCAATGCTATAAAGCTAATGCTAGCCTCTTTAAATGGATCATAAAGTGGAATTTTGAGGCAAAAAGAAACCGAATCACCGTAACCAATGCAGTGATTACAAATATTAATGGTCTGGGTACACTGTAAAAAATACTTAGAGTTTGTGATTCATTATTTTAATTCCATTCAAAGTGTTTGTTGTGTAGCATGAGTGGTTTTCACTTAAAGCAATGGTCTCAGACTCAACTCAGACTCAGACTGCATAGTTTAGCTCCAACCAGCTCCAACTCAGACCTGCTGAAAAGTCTCTAGTAGTCTTGAACACCTTGATTATTTGGGTCAGCTGTGTTTGATTAGGATTGGAGCAAAACTGCAGAGCTGCGGCCCTCCAGGAATCAAGTTTGAGACCTATGCCTTAAAGTCACCCTAAATTGGTTCCAAACCTTTATGAGTTTCTTTACACTGTTGAACACAAAAGAAAATACTTTGAAAAAGCTGAAAACCTGTAACCATTGACATGCTATGTAGGAAAAGCAAATTCTATGTAAGTCAATGGTTACAGGTTTCCAGCTTTCTTCAAAATATCTTTCTTCCTGTTGAACAGAAGAAAGAAACTTAAACAGGTTTGGAACAAGTAAAGGGTGAGTAAATGATGACAATGTTCATTTTGGAGCGAACTATCCCCATAAGACTCAAGAAGTGATGTTTGCAATATATGAAACAATTTATTCTAGCTTATTATTACTTACAGGCTCATTTCACCTCATTCGGATGCTTTTGGATGAGTATATCCTACTGGCCATTGAAACACAATTCAACAATGACAAAGAGCAAGACCTTCAGAATCTACTGGAAAAATATATGAGGAGTGCAGGTATTCCATAATTTTTTTTCAATTATTAAAAGTAGTGCTGTTAAATGATTAAATTGACTAACTGCATGCAAGTAAGAAGTTTGTATTTACATAATTTTGGGTTTAATGTGTATATTTATTACTGTGTATACAGCCATGTATGCGTATATATGCATGTACAGTTGAAGTCAGAATTATTAGCCCCCCAGTGAATGCTTTTTTCTTTTTTAAATATTTCCCAAATGATGTTTAACAGAGCAAGGAAATTTTCACAGTATGTCTGATAATATTTTTTCTTCTGGAGAAAGTCTCATTTGTTTTATTTCAGCTAGAAAAAAAGCGGTTTTAAATTTTTTATGAGCCATTTTAAGGAAAATATTATTAGCCCCTTTAAGCTATATATATATTTTTTTTCTTTGATAGTCTACAGCACAAACCATCATTATACAATAACTTGCCTAATTACCCTAATCTGCCTAGTTAACCTAATTAACCTAGTTAATCCTATAAATGTCACTTTAAGCTGTATAGAAGTGTCTTAAAATATCTAGTCAAATATTATTTACTGTCATCATGGCAAAGATGAAATAAATCAGTTATTAGAAATGAGTTATTAAAACTATTATGTTTAGAAATGTGTTGAAAACATCTTTCCGTTAAACAGAAATTGGGGAAAAAAATAAACAGGGGAGCTAAAAATTCTGGGGGCTAATAACTCTGACTTCAACTGTAGGTGTATATATTAACAGTTGCCATTTTCTGTGATTCACAAACGTTTTCTGTTTCTTTATGGTTGTGAATTGCATTATGGGACCTTGATTTCTGCTTTGTCAACTTTTGATGTTGAAAATTCAACTGTTTTATTGACTTTTATTGACCTTTTAGTCGTTTTAAATAATACATGTACAGAAATAAGTCTGTAAAATAATATTATAAAATAATATATATTTAAAATGTTAATAAAAGACCTTTTCAAGGTCAAAAGTTGTTGGAAAAAAGATCAAGGTTCCATAATGCAATTCAAAAGCATAAATAAATGGGGAAAAATAAAAACATGCATCACAGAACCACAAAGTACTACAAAACAGTGTATATGAAAAATTATTATATTATATTATTACTACTACTACTACTACTACTACTACTACTACTAATAATAATAATAATAATAATAAACTGCTTTATTTATATATAAAATAACATTATATAAAATATATGTAAATATTTTAAAAATATATATACACGTATGTGTTTATAAATATACATAATTGATATATTCAGTACACACATATATTGTGTAAATATAAACCCATTTTGTACCCTATTAGTGATGATTAATCCTTAAACAGCTCTAATTTTTAGTCTGTTTTGAAAACTTCTTATGTTCAGCATGGCTGCATTGATTTACATACAGTAAAACAGTGATACTGTTAAATATAATTACAATTTTAAATCACTTTGCAAGATATTTTAAAGTATAATTTATTTATTTTATGCAAAGTTGAATTTTCAGCATCATCAGTGTCACAATCCTCCGGACATCATTCTAATACAATAATTTGCAGCTCGAGTAAACATATACTATCTTCATTAAAAACATTTGCGCTGCCTTATACTGTAGTGAAAATCATGTACAATGTTTAAGGATTCTTAAATGAATATAAAGTTCAACAGCATTTATTTGAAACAGATATCTGTTCTAACACTGTAAATCTCTTTGTTATTGTTATTCTTGGAATCATTTAATGCATCCTTGCTAAATAAAAGTAAGAATTACTTACAAACCCAATTAACTGTGATGTTTCCATTGTCACAGATGCTAGTAAGGCCACATTCACCGCCTCCCCGAGTTCTTGTTTCTTGGCCAATCGGAATAAACCTGGTGTGTCGTCCAGTGATTCGGCTGTGAAAGATGAAAATCCTCCAGAAGATGATTTTCTGTCACTCGCAGCGGCACAGCAGGGGCTCGGTGCCGGCACTGTCGTCTACCATAGTGCAGATCCGGACAACTTTACTATATCTGGTACTGAAAAACAGTAGCTCACATCAATCACAGACATTTCATTGTTAGGGTGTAGCATTGTTGTTTGCTAAATACATTATAAAAAAAAAGTTATAAAATAATTTACAGTGTGGCAGCATGGTGGCTTAGTGGTTGGCACAGTTGCCTAAAAACAAGAAGGTCGCTTGTTGAGCCCCGGCTGGGCCAGTTGGCATTTCTGTGTGGAGTTTGCATGTTCTCCCCGAGTTGGTGTGGCTTTCCTCTGGGTGCTCCGGTTTACCCCACAGTCCAAAGAAAGACATGTGCTATGGGTGAATGGGGTAAACAAAATTGCCGAAGTGTCTGAGTGTGTTTGTGTGTGTGTGTGTGTGTGTGTGTGTGTGTGTGTGTGTGTGTGTGTGTGTGAATGTACTGTAAGTGTGTATGGGTGTTTCCCAGCATCCGCTGCATAAAACATATGCCAAAATAGTTGGCAGTCCGCTGTGGCAACCTCTGATAAATAAGGGACTAAGCCGAAGGATTAAATGAATTTACATTGTTCAATGTTTTTGAAAGACATTTCTTGTCCCCACAAATGCTGCATTAATTTAATTTAATTTAATTTAAATGCAATACTGTAATATATTATTACGATTTAAAATAACAGTTTTCTATTGTATTTCTAATATACTCTATTTTATTTATATGTACTTTATTTAAAGTCGACACATTATTGATGTCTTCAGCGCTGCATGATCCTTCAGAAATCATTCTCATATGCAGATGTTCTTCTTAAAATGCTGGAATTAATTCTAGATTTTTTTTTCTATGAACGTTACAAAAGAACACCATTTTATAATAAATAAAATATTCAGAAATATTTAAAATATCTATATTAGAAGACAAATATATTAGAACTTCTGTGAAAAATATTTTCTTTTCCCCAAATTTCCCAAATGATGTTTAACAGAGCAAGGACTTTTTTCTCAGTATTTCCTATTATTTTTTTTCTCTGGAGAAAGTCTTATTTCTTTTATTTTGACTGGAATAAAAAATACTCCCTGACCACTTTATTAGGTACACCTTACTAGTACTGAGTTGGAACCTTTTTTTGCATTTAGAACTGCCTTAATTAATCGTAGCATAGATTCAACAAGCAACTGGAAATATTCCCTAGAGATTTTGGTCCATATTGACATGATAGCATCACACAGTTGCTGCAGATTTGTCTGCATGATGCGATCCATGATGCGAATCTCCTGTTCCACCACATCCCAAATGTGCTCTATTTGATTGAGGTCTGGTGACTGTGGGGGCCATTTGAGTACAGTGAACTCATTGTCATGTTCAAGAAACCAGTCTGAGATGATTTGCACTGAGATGACATGGTGCGTTATACTGCTGGAAGTAGAAAAATGGGTACACTGTGATCATAAAGGGAAGGACATGGTAAGCAATAATACTCAGGAAGGCTGTGGTGTTGACACGATGCTCAATTGGTACTAATAGGCCTAAAGTGTGCCAAGATTAAATTAAATCACACTTTTAGATGAATACTAGTACCTTGTAAAATAACTAGTAAAAAATGTGCTGTCATCATGGCAAAAACAAAATAAATTAGTTAATAAAAGTTTATATTTTGATATTTACCATGATGCCAGTACATAATATTTGACTAGATATTTTTCAAGATACTAGTATTCAGCTTAAAGTGACATTTAAAGGCTTAACTTGGTTAATTAGGTTAACTAGGCGAGTTAGAGTAATTAGGCAAGTCCTTGTATAACAGTGGTTTGTTCTGTAGACTATAAAAATATATATTTCTTAAGGGGGCTGTGAAGTGTGAAGTGAACTTTATTTATAAACTAATTTGGAGAGGATCATGTGCTTATAATTGCTTGTGGCTGTCCCACATTATCCAATTTATGATTCACCAATCATACCATTCCTAAGCCACTATAAATACCCTAAGTTCCATATTAGTTTTGAACAGTCATCTTCGTTTTGAAGAATCCCCCCTTCCACCCCTACTCCCGCTCCTTTCCTAGATGGGTGGCACGGTGGCCCAGTGGTTAGCACTGTTGCCTCACAGCAAGAACGTCACTGGTTCTA
This sequence comes from Danio aesculapii, assembly GCF_903798145.1. Lineage (NCBI taxonomy): Eukaryota > Metazoa > Chordata > Actinopteri > Cypriniformes > Danionidae > Danio > Danio aesculapii. Next base: position 43,236,812 of record NC_079454.1, on the reverse strand, counting down.
GTCCTTACCAAGCCAGCCGATATTTCTGTGTGAAGTTTACACACTTTCTCCGTGCTCACATCGGTTTTCCCCCGGGTTGCCCGGTTTTCTTCCACCGTCCAAAAACATGCAACTTAAGTTAATTGACTAATCCAAATCAGCACCATAGACATGCTCCTAGTAAGTAATTATCTCTTAAGAGCAATCACTATCTGTTCATTAGTTACTACAGCAGGGGAGTTCTCAAGATCTGCCTGAGCTCAAACTCCCCTCTCACCTTGCAAACGGGAGGGAGCCCCGGGCTCGAGGATCTGATGAGCTCAGGGCTGTCTCCTGGCACAGCACGCCAAACAAGCTTTATAATCAATCATCAGCTAGGTGTGAACTCTTGAAACATTGATTGGGAAATACTTGAAAAAGAAAAAAATTTTGACTGTATTTTTGCAGGTCAGCTGGATTTCTCTCAGAATAGCGCTCCTCTGATGACCCCTCCGATCTCTCCCGCCATGATGAACCGCAGCAGTGTGATTAACCAGGGTCCGATGGCGGTGCGTCCACAAACCAGCTGCCCCATCCAGTCCCAGCTGCCCTGCCAAACCTTCCCCGAGCCCCTGTACCAGAACCTCCACAATCCTCCATCTGGCTCCTACCCAAACGCCTCGTACTACCAGCCCGTGTTCAGAGCGCAGACACACACTGAAAGTGGACGCTATGCTGCCTTCTCTGGACATCACCTGAGCAAAGACTGCTTCAGTAACAGCTGCACTGCTTCTCCATATGGAACCAGGGGCTCGTCAGGTGGATACGCAGCTGCGGGTGATGCTGGGATAGAGACTGAAGCCATTCAGATGCTGGAGTCCTCCGGGTTTGGCTTTGGAGGAACGGCTGGAGCTGCTGATGGATGTTCGGGTCCGGTTTGCACCTCTGGACACAGTGGTGAGAAAATCTGAAATTATTTTTTTCGAATGCATATTTTTTTATTGTAAGCTGCAAGGTTTGGAGATGTACTACCATTTCATAAAAGAGCTTTAGGTTTGATGTGGGGGTTTTAACAGCACCAAAAAAAGACCAAGCATAATCACAAAGTACACTACACTATGCTTCTGTTTATTAAAAAACCCTTAAACATTGTTGCTATACAATTATATTATATATATATATATATATATATATATATATATATATATATATATATATATATATATATATATATATATAAAGATATGAACCAGCAACTTTATTAGGTACACCTGTCCAACTGCTTAACGGAAATTTCTAATCTGCCAATCACATGGCAGCAACTCAATGCATTTAGGCATGTAGACATGATCAAGACGATCTGCTGCAGTTCAAACCGAGCATCAGAATGGGGAAGTAAGGTGATTTAAGTGACTTTGAACATGGTATGGTTGTTGGTGCCAGACAGGCTGGTCTGAGTATTTCAGAAACTGCTTTTCTACTGGGATTTTCACGCTCAGCCATCTCTAGGGTTTACAGAGAATAGTAAAAAAAAAAAAAGAAAATATCCAGTGAGCAGCAGCTTTGTGAGCACAAATGCCTTGTTAATGCCAGAGGTAAGAGGAGAATGGCCAGACTGGTTCAAGCTGATAGAAAGGCAATAACCACTCGTTACAACCGAGGTATGCAGAAGAGCATCTGAATAAACCTTGAGCAGTAGAAGACCACACTGTGTGCCACTCCTGTCAGCTAAGAACAGGAAACTGAGGCTACAATTTGCACAGGCTCACCAAAATTGGACAAAAGAAGATTGGAAAAATGTTGCCTGGTCTTACAAGTCTCAATTTCTGCTGCGACATTCGTATGGTAGAGTCAGAATTTGGAAAGCATGGATCCATCTTGACTTGTATCAATGGTTCAGGCTGGTGGTGGTGGTGTAATGGTGTGGGGGATATTTTCTTGCCACACTTTGGGCCCATTAGTATCAATTGAGCATCGTGTCAACGCCACAGCCTACCAGAATATTGATGCTGACCATGTCCATTATGACCACAGTGTATCCATCTTCTGATGTCTACTTCCAGCAGGATAACACATAAAGCGTGAATCATCTCAAACTGTGTTCTTGAGCATGACAATGAGTTCACTGTGCTCAAATGGCCTCCACAGTCACCAGATCGCAATCCAATAAAGCACCTTTGGGATGTGGTGGAACAGGCGATTCACATCATGGAGGTGCAGATGATAAATCTGCAGCAACTGTGTGATGCTATCATGTCAATAAGCACCTAAATCTCTAGGGAATATTTCCAGTACCTTGCTGAATCTATACCACAAAGGATTAAGGCAGTTCGGAGGCAAAAGGGGGTCCAAACTAGTACTAGTAATGTGTACCTAATAAAGTGGCAGGTGAGTGTATAAAACCTTCAAAACATTTACATTTAGATTGTGTTACATTTTTCAAGATAATGTGCTTACAAACTGTCAAAACTTAAAAAACGATATGCTTTTGACCTTACTTGATAATCGAAATAATCGCAATTTCAGTTTAAAAACGATTAATCGTGCAGGCCTTCATAATAGTCTTAATTACTTATTTTTAATAAGTTATTTATTTTGTCTTTGCTATGACGACAGTACATAATATTTTACTACACTGTGAAAAAAAATTCTTGCTGCCTTAAATTATTTAGTTGAATCAATTGAACTTTTCTAGTCATCTCAACTTACATCAATCAAACTGACTAGAACTATAAAGTGAAACTTCATCGAAACTTAACCATAGGGGACTTGCAAAATTATTATTTTTTTTTTAAATGTCGATTGTTCCTTTAAACACAAAAAAGCTTGCAAATGATCTTTCTTCCCCACTCAGTTTGAACTTCAGCAGATCATCTACAAGCCTAAATACACTACTGCTGTCATGTGATTCATTCATTTTCTTTTCAGTTTAGTCCCTTTATTAATCCGGGGTCGCCACAGCGGAATGAACCGCCAACTTATCCAGCATATGTTTTACGCAGTGGATGCCCTTCCAGCCACAACCCATCTTTGGGAAACATCCATACACACTCACTCACACTCATAGACTACGGACAATTTAGCCTTCCCAATTCACCTGTACCGCATGTCTTTGGACTGTGGGGGAAACCGGAGCACCCGGAGAAAACCCATGCGAACGCAGGGAGAACATGCAAACTTCACACAGAAACGCCAACTGAACCAGCGACCTTCTTGCTGTGAGGCGAGAGCACTACCTACTGCGCCACTGCGTCGCCATCATGTGATTGGCTGATTAGATATTTGCATCAAAGCTATGAAACGAAAGTTTAGATTGTCCTTTGTCCTTTGTTTATATTACTGTGACGTACATCCGATTGAAACCATCCTAAAATTAGAAAAAAAAGAAAGGCGGTGCATCATTTTGTCCTTTGAGAACCAATTGGGATGTTGGAAGATTAACAAAATGGAGGGAGATTGACGAATGGTCAAATTCTAAGCAGAAATGAGACAACCACTGATATTCTCTCCCGAAAGGCATTACATGTGACCAGAAGTGAAGAAAAGTTAAGCAAAGTTATGATGTTTGATTAAAGATTTGAGGGCAAAACTATTTTCATAAAATAATGAAGTGCGCAGATGCATCATTTATAACAAGCACTACTATATACTTATAACTATACTAAGAAGAGTAAATGTTGATTTCATTTAAACTTCAACTTTGTTTATTATCTATTTTAATTATATCCATATGCTGCACAGAAGTTAAAAATTTCTTTGCAGATGCTCCTATTGAAACACTAACATTCATCTTTCTCCTGTTCAGGATATTACGGCAGCAGCAGTGGTTATGTGGATGCTCCGAGGATGGGCACATTTATCGATCAGCATGTGTCGGTTATCAGCAGCGTGAGCAGCATTCGCTCCGTTTCAGCGTATGCTGAAGCACACGACCCTCTAAACATCCTGGATGACACCAGCAGGAAGACAAGACCTTACTACACTGAACTATCCGCAATGGGCACACACACGGCAGGTCAGGACAAATCAATGCTTCTAGGGGAGCCCGGGGCTAGTTACACTGTCAACTATGTCAGTGTTTCTCAACCACATTCCTGGAGGACCACCAGCTCTGCACATTTACAATGTCTCCTCAACCAAACACACCTGATTCAGATCATCAGCTCATTAGCAGAGACTAAAAGAACTGTAATGGGTGGGACAGACAAAGGTGACATCCAAAACATGCAGTGTTGGTGGTCCTTCATGAACGTGGTTGAGAAACACTGAACTATGCAATGAAGAGGGGTGTTTTATATTTCTTTAAGGGGTGTTTGTAGTAATCAGGCTAACACATGTTGACATTTTTTTAACAAAACACTCTTCTTTTTTTGTCTTGTTTCTAGTCTAAATATCTAAAATTCTTTAATTAAGAAGCATTTTCTAGACAAGTAAAAATATTTATTGTTAATATTAAGTACAGTTTTTCCTTTAAATTAGCTAAATAATATGCCAGAGGACTTAGTAAAATAATCTTTTTATTTTCAGTTTGAAATAACCTCACTGGCAGACAATAGGGTATATGCACAGTATATTCCATACTGATAAACTTCCGGTGAACAGTTAATGTGACTTTTTTCAATTTTATATGTTTCCTTTTACGGCGAATAAAGCCCGCCTACTATTACAAGAGCCAATCATCGATCGGTATAGACTGACAATACTCCGGGGAAGGTGCTCAGACCAGACATGAGTTTCTGCAGATTTTGTGTGATTCGAACATTTAGAAATTAAACTTATGAGACAGTTATTGTTTAGTTTTATTAGTGATTCCTAATATGAAATTTAATCATAAGCTTGGCTAACAGTTTTGGAGAATTTGACGCTTCCCCATTCAGACAGAATGCCCGAGTAAACTGCCAAAGAGGCGTTTCGAAGATGGCCGCTGAGTGAAATGACTTGTCTTAAAGGGAATTTAGTTAAATAGACTTCGGCATTCATTTAGTTGTTCAAACGTAAATGAGATAAATACTGTTTACACACACAGACACACACACACCCGTCAGGATCAGCAGGCTAGCGCAGAAACTCCATTGAAAATACTGGGGTAAAATAAATATTCATATTTTAAAGACACGGCAGAGGAAAAATTTAAGTTTAATGCAGTGCTTCTTGTACATTCTGAGACCCACTTTATATCGTGTATCAATCAGGCAGTTGAGATGATTGATTTTTCTAGAAAACAGACCTTAAACGCGCTGATTTTGTAACGCTGAGTTGCACAAACTGTTGCCAAAGTTGGCCCATGGTAACATTTGATTTGGCCCACCGTCCCATCTGAGAAGAGAAGGAGAATGACAGGCATTTATTTTTATATTTAACAGATATTGTCATTTCTGATTTAACTTAACATTTTGTTTGTTTTATTGTTAATCTACAAAAAGGCTAACTGAAATTAAATCTTTCAATTAAATGATGTAAATGAATCAGATTTTTTCGTTTTTTATGTAAATACTGTCACTTGACAGATAGAGGACAATGCACAAGACCTCGGCAACATGACTAGTGTACACAGCATTGAACTCCATTGTGTTATAACATGAATTATTAGTTTTTATTGTAGTAAATACATTATAAGATGTAAAAATATATAATATGATTAAAGTAATTTATGTTAAATGTTTAAATATTATGAAATAAATTAGGATATTACTCATGGCAACTTTAATAAATACAGTTTGCTATATTTATCTTCCACCCACAACCCTCAATCTAATTTTGTTTTTTGGCCCTTCCAAAGAAAATGTTTGGGCACCTCTGTTGTAACGGCATACAGTTTACTGGAAGCATTTGGTTAGGTTACTGAAAAATTAAAAAAGTCCTTCCGCATACTTCTGCATATACTCTATATAGCTTGTTTTAAGAAATCACTTATTTAATTATGACTTATTATTTCTGAAAACAAAACATTTCTTGATTTGTCTAGAAAATGTTTTTTGATTTAAGAATTTAGCTATTTGGACTTATTTAGGTATTATTTATTGAAACTCTAAAGTAAAGCATTTTTTTTTTGTTAAAATAATGATTATATTAAACATATTGTTACCATGATTTACACAAGACACCCAGTAAAATGTCATTCAGTGTAACAATAATTGATATACCTCATCTTGTCAGGCATATTTAGAACAAAGTAATTTTTTAAAGTGGAAATATTATATCACTGGTGGCGCAGTGGGTAGCACAATTGCCTCACAGTAAAAAGGTCGCTGGTTCAAGCCCCGGCTGGGTCAGTTGGCATCTGTGTGTGTGGAGTTTGCATGTTCTCCCTGTGTTTATGTGAGTTTCCTCCTGGTGCTCCGGTTTCCCCCACAGTCCAAAGACATGCACTATAGGTGAATTGAATAAACTAAATTGGCCAAAGTGTATGTGTGTGAAAGAGTGTGTATGGGTGTTTCCCATTGTTGGTTTGCGGCTGGAAGGGCATTCACTGCGTAAAACATATGCTGGATAAGTACGCGGTGCATTCAACCACTGATTAATAAAGGGACTAAGCCGAAAAGAAAATAAATGAATTCCTTTACCGCAAAGCAGAATTTTTAACAGCCACAAAATCTTATTTTTCCCAAAGAATATTTTGTTGTACAGACCAAAAAGTCTTATTGTGAAGAAAATTTCTAAAAAACTAAATCTTATGAACATTTTTTTGCTCTATAAAGAAACTTTAGTGGGTTCCAAGTTCTTTATGAAACCAAATACGTCAATAAAGAACTTTTATGTTTAAAGTCCAAATGAACCCGAAGTTCCGATCATAATTTTTTTTTCGTATTGTGACGCAGCTCTTAGAGAAATAGAATATTAATTTTAAAAAAGTGGGCATGGTTTGTTTTTTCTACTGCGAGATGATTGGATGTAGTAAAGTAGGCACTTCATTGAAAAAGATTGGGAAAAGGGATTTAGAAGAGTTATAACAACCTACCAGACACCTCCTCCTCACTAATTCTGTGTGTTGTCAAAACTGACCGTTGGAGGGGCGTGGTTAAATATGTTGGCCACGCCCAATATCTCAGACAGACATTATCTGACAATTTAATTGAAAACAAACAGAAAGTGCATTTTCAGATTTTCTATTAAAGATTAGAAGGGCACAAAACTAGCAATGTGTCAGTGCCAAAAGCCTAGTGGTTAAGTGCGCCAATATATAGCACCATAGTGCTCATGGCGACCTGAGTTCGATTCCCGGTTCGAGGTCCTATGCCGATCTTCATAGTCCTTCAGACATAATTCTAATAATGCTGATTTGCTCAAAAATGCCCTATTGTTAATGTTAAATAAGTTTAGTAACACTTTTGTGAAAAGTTTTGTAGTTCTTTAATACACAGATTTTAAAATGTTATATGACATACTAATGTTTAACAGTGTAATAACTTGCACTCATTGTGTGTAAAATTAACTATGTCTAAGTATGTCCGATAATATTTTTTCTTTTTCTTCTTATTCGTTTTATTTCAGCTAATGAAAGAATTTTCTAATTGTTTAAAAACATTTTAAGGTCAATATTATTAGCCCCCTTAAGCATTATATTTTTTTTGATAGTCTACAGAACAAACCATCGTTATACAATAACTTGCCTAATTACTCTAACTTGCCTAGTTAAGCCTTTAAATGTCACTTTAAGCTAAATACTAGTATCTTGAAAAATATCTTGTAACATATTATTTATTGTCATCATGGCAAAGATAAAAGAAATCAGTTATTAAATATGAGTTATTAAAACTATAATGTTCAGGAATGTGTTAAAAAATAGTCTTTCCGTTAAACAAAAATTAGAAAAAAAATATACAGGGGGCTAATAATTCTGACTTCAACTGTATGTATTTTATCATGCAAGGCCTTTTTATTCTAAAATACCCGCCATTAATGTCTTACTTAGTTTCTTCCTCCTTTTCAGGATCCAGCATTGCTCACTCCTGCTCGGTCTCAGCGCCCTGCATGTATGGAGCCCCTGCCTCTTATCATTCTCAAAACACACTGCTGCCTCTCCAGGGAGCCACAGAGATAAGAGAAATGATGTCGTCGCTTCCCCCCATCAACACTGTGTTCATGGGGTCAACCGGTGGACCACCCTGACCAACACTTTATCTATAAGTCAACATCTGCTCTACTCACTGAAGGTCAGGCATGCTTTAGGCCCTGTTTACACCTGGTGTTAACAAGCATTTTCAGTGGTTTGATCACAAGTGGTAAGCTGAGATGCATTCAAATTTCAAGGAGACATTAATGCAGTCATAAACTCAGAGTTTCCTTGATCGCTTGACATTTACGAGGTAACTGTACTATAAAAATAACTTTTAAAGAATTAGTTCACCCAAAAAAATTACTATTCTGTAATTAATTACTCACCCTCATGTCCTTTCAATCCTCTGAAACCTTCGTTCATCTTCGGAACACAAATGAAGATATTTTAGATGAAATCCTGGAGCTCTCTCATTTTCCAGAGACAGCAACAGTCCCCCTCCAGAGACGTTCAAAGTCCAGAAAAGGAAGCAAAAACATTGTCAACATTTAGTGTGGCTTCAGTGGTTCAACTTTAACCATATGAAGGTCCAAAAACACTATTACAAGCAGCAGGGACATGTATACCACATAGAAATGAATTATTTGAGCATACTTTGGTTTTCCAGTGAGCATGTGCGGTTCATTCCTGTATAAGTGTATGTGTAGATGAGTGGGATATAGAGTTATTTCACGAGTTCACACTTGCAATCGTTTCAGAATAAAGTGTATTTGGCGTGCTGTCCGGGGAGAGGGCTCTGAGCTCGGGGAGACACCCCAACTCGAGTTATTCCCCTTATCAGGAAACAGAGAGGAATTGGGATTCGAGCGAAGTATCTAGCCCGGCCCCAGAATGCTTCCCCCGGGATTGTAATGCTTAAGAGGTGAGGTGTCGGGGTGGTGGAGGGATGCTAAAGTCGTGAGATGCTGCAGGTAAGACAGCTTTGGTATATTTAGGGGTTTGGTCAAGAACTGATTGGATAATAGAATAATTGTCAATGATGATACAATTTGATACTGAAACTTCTGCGCGTGCTCCTCCTGAAATTTGTTTACGAAACATCACTTCGAACTTCCATGGCAGCATATGATGGTCCATTTTTTTTACGTGTTTTTTGCGACTTTTATTTGTTTTTTTTAGGGCAACTGTATGTCCAGCAGAAAAGGACCCTCCACAGCAAAAACTACTGTTCCAAAACATTCCTAAAATAAAATATGTTGTGTTCAATGGGGGAAAAAGTTATTAATCTCAATACCGTGTTACCGTGAAACTATGATATTTTTATCCAAGGTTATCATACCATCACAATCTTATACCAGCCCATGCCTAGTTTAAATACATTTAGATTATAAAAAAAATCGAATGAATGTGTTTTGGACCAGCTCTGGAAGTGAATCAAGGCATTTTATGCTGTATTTTTCCACTTGTGATCAGACTTATGAAAATGCATTGCAGGCAGGCTAATTGTCTTTTTTTAGTTTGATCTGAATTATTACATTTAAAGTTATTATTATTTTGGCCCAATTATCTCTTATGTAAGGTTTTTATAATATTATACTGTATACTGTAATATAATATGCTTGTTGCTCTTATTTTAAAATTGTTGTATATACTAATAAAATATATATATAAATAATTATCATTTTCCTTATTTAATAAACAACAAGCTATAACATCTAAGCTGTGAACATCTGACATTGTTCATTAATGTTTCTACTAACAGATTTGCATTAAAGAAGTTCAGCCTTCAAATGAGTCCTTTCTTGGAAAATGCATTGATTCATAAAGGGCATTTCTAATGCCGTCATTGAAAAGAAGACAAGCAAATGAAGGCAGCTGAAGGACATAAATAGAGCAAACTTTGACGGCAGATGTTCAAATCAGATGGAACAGGTTCAAAGGAGCAGGGTTATTAGCGATAACTAAACCTAATACCATAAATCATTTCATTTACTTGGACTTTTTTTAAATGAAATGAAAAATCTTCATCAACTCTGTTTATTTACTAAAATAAACAATTTACAGATACACACACACACACACACACACACACACACACATACACATACATATATACATATATACATATATACATATATATATATATATATATATATATATATATATATATATATATATATATATATATATTTATGTAATTTATTTTAATATAGAGCTAAATTTGATAAAAAATTACATCAATAAAATCTATAAATAATCTGTTATTTAAAATCTATAAATCTATGACATGGCGCGTTATCCTGTTGGAAGTACATCAGCATCAATAAAAAAAATCGTACTTAAAAACAAAAAATATATAATTAAAAGCTAATTCCAAATATTAATAAAAACTAAAGTAGTATATATATATATATATATATATATATATATATATATATATATATATATATAAACACATACACAGTATATATGTATACAGTACTTTAGTTTATATATATATATATATATATATACAGACTATATATATATATAGTCTGTGTGTGTACAATTTAATGTAATTTTAATATAAATGAAAAAAATATCAAAAATATTGGATAAAAGTTACATAAAATCTATAAAAATTTAGCAACATCAATAAAACAGAAAATATATAATTGAAAGCTAATTCAAAACATTACTAAAAACTATAGAAAAAATAATAAATAAATAATTTTATTTAATTTTGTGGTAATTGTACATGTGAAAATACGCAACAAAATGACTAAACATTCAACCAAATGAAAATTAAAAAACCACATTTCTGATTAGTAGTATTTTAATTTTCTTTTTATATACTATACTGTACCTTTAATGAATATTTTGAATTAGCTTCTTAATTAAATGTTTTCATTTAGGTAAAAATTGTATTGATGTTGCTGAATTTTATTGATTTTATTGGTCTAATGTTTGTCCAATTTGTTTTTTTTAATGAAAATGTAAAGTTAATTATACGTTATACTGTACTTTCAGTCTTAGATATAATTATATTCAATTTGTAATTGTAGTGCTCCAACTTTGAATATTCTCCCTGTGTTCGAGTGAGTTTCCTCCGGGTGCTCTGGTTTCCTCCACAGTTCCAATACATGTGCTGTAGGTGAATTGGGTAAGCTAAATTGTACAAAGTGTGTGTATGTCCTGGTCCTCCAGGTTGGGGGTTGAGCATTGGGCTATAGAATATGGGAGTTGTTATGAAACTGGGAGTAAGTAAGTGCTCTAACTTAAATGTATTTTATTATGCTGCTAGGGCTACATTTAAACATTTTTATTTTTTTATTTATTTGTTATACCAATTACTAAAAATCTTTTTAGTCTTAGTCTACTATAATAACCCCAGTTCACATTTCAAACCACAGATCAAATTTGGTTGTTATCATCAAGGGAAGTGATTAGTTGATTTCTGCATTGTTAACTAGGTTAAGTTGATAAAGATGTTGACTAAAACTAGACAAGCTGTTCATACATTGTGACTCCTATAAGTTTTTTCAATTGAGTTTTTTTGTTAGTCTTCGAGCAGATGGAGGCTAATAAATCCATAATCAGATCGGCCGAAATCATATCATCGCATCTTAATATATTTGTATGCTCGGTTGCTGGTACAAGCGGCTCGGAGGACGATTTCATCATTTGTGTGTGATTGCAAAGACGTGACGGATGAATGATAAAACTGTGGCCACATTGTGCTGGCCTTTATCTACTCAAAGAGAAAATCCATTTCGGGCCTCGGACGGGAACAGATGGCTTGAAATGTAATGATTACAAAATCCTGACGTTAAAATAGTTTAATTACAAAGTCAATAATGCCTCCAACAATTGCCGGGGCTTTAGTGTAAAAACAACAGAAGGCAGAACGCAAACTTTGGGACAATGTTTAACCAGAACTTTGCATTAGGCAGGAAGACTCCATATGCAGCTCTGCAGAGCAAAGATCAACAGATCTGGTGTAATTATCACTATGTGTGTGTGAGAGAGAGTGTGTGTGTGAGAGAGAGATATGTGTTTAGTGCAGTAATGTGTGCTTACCTGACTTCTGTCACATTCATATTTACACCTTACATGTTTATGATCTTTTCTAAAGCTTTTAAATCTTAAAAGTCCCGTGAAAATAAAATAATTGTTTTGTAGATATTAGTTTCAGTCTGTTAGTTTTAAGGACATTTATGAGCTTGTGTGCTCCAAAACAGTGACAAAATTAGATATAAAACAAATATAAACAACACAGCCTCATTCTGAAAATGTAGCCCTATATACATTTCTGGAGATCTCAAATTATGTAGCCAGAAGTACGAATGGCTGCATTTCGTCTTTAAAACGAACACTACGGGGCGGCATGACAGCGTTCCTTTTCACACTTACCAGTTAACCGTTAACCTCTGTCTGGACGGCTTTCCCGCTGTTACCAGTTTGTCCAGTTAGCTCGCCATGTACGTCAGTGAACTTGAGACACAGAGAGGAGTTGACCACGACGACGGGGTTTGAGTTCAGCGAAGAACAGTTCCAGAAAGCAGGTAAGACAAAAACACAAGACAAAAAATAAAATAAACAATTAAATAACAGGGTGAGAATGTGGTCAAATCTGAAAACGTGGTAAAAATCAGGCGAGACCTTTTCTTTTTTGGATTGCTTTTAAAAACTGCTTGGGTTTGTGAAAGTGAGTGGGCAGGTCAATCGGTGCATTTGAAAACACTTTTGGTTGGGTGTAGAGAAAGAGGAAAGTGGGGTCAGTCAGTCGACAGCGGCCTCTGGTGGATTTACGTGAGAACAGCAGGTGTGAATGACACTCGCAAGAAAAATCTGAGATCTTAAAGCATACACAGCGGCCTCTGGTGGATTTGCAAAATAACAAAAACTGCAAAAAAAATGTAGCTACTGGGACGCATTTGCCGCTCTCCAGAAATGTATATAGAGGCACGTTTTCAGAATGAGACTGGGTTGTATATAAACATGTAAAGCTTGCTGTTTGTCACTTCCACCTAAATCATTCATTCATTCATTCATTTTCCTTTGGCTTAGTCCCTTATTCATCAGGGGTCGCCAAAGTGGGATTATAAACCAACAACTTATCCAGCATATGTTTTACACAGCGGATGCCCTTCCAGCTGCAACCCAGTACTGGGAAACACCCATACGCACTAATTCACACACATACACTACAGACAATTTAGTTTATTCAATTCACCTATAGCACGTCTTTGGACTATGGGGGAAACCAGAGCACACGGAGGAAACCCACGCCAACATGGGGAGAACATGCAAACTCCACACAGAAATGCTAACTGATCTAGCCGGGACTCGAACCAGTGACCTTCTTGCTGTGAGGCGACCGTAAATTATTTCAATTTTTTAAAAAATGCATGAAAAATGCTTGAAATGTATCCACAACTCTGGAATGTCGTTTGTAATAGAATATTGAGTATAAATGTAAAGATTTAGCATTATGATTAAAGCTTGTGTAAAATGTACTCACTTTCAAGCAAATAATGATCCAAGAATTACATAAAAAAGATATTATATGTTAGATTCTTTTCATTTTTATGTAAACAGATTTTAGCCCAAGAGATTGGATCAGGGGTGCCCAAACTCGGTCCTGGAGGGCTGGTGACCTTCATAGTTTAGCTCCAACTTTCTTAAATGTACCTGTCTGAAGGTTTCAAGTACAGTATCCCTAGAAAGAGCTTGATTAGCTGGTTCAGGTGTGTTTAATTAGGGTTGGAACTAAACTATGCAGGACCTAAACTACACCGGCCCTCCAGGACCGAGTTTGGGCACCCCTGGGTTAGATCTGGGTCTATTTTGCACATTTCACAGTATTTTAATGCAAGTTTTTGCACAATGTTCTCACTTTTAAGCAAATAATGATCCAAGAAAAATATTTAAACACACACACACACACACGCACACACACACGCACACACACACACACACACACACACACACACGCACACCTACACACACACACACACACACACACACACAGTTAGATGCTTTGATTTACAGAAATCAAATTAACAGAAACAAGTCCAATATATTATATTGTCTATTTTGCAAATTTAATGCAAGAAAAATATATGTACAGTGCATCCGGAAAGTATTCATAGCGCTTTACTTTTTCCACATTTTTATGCTATAGCCTTATTCCAAAATGGATTAAATTCATTAGTTTCCTCAAAATTCTACACACAATACCCCATAATGACAATGTGAAAAAAGATTTTTTTAAATTGTTGCAAATTTATAAAAAATAAAAAACCTGAAAAATCACATGAACATCAGTATTCACAGCTTTTGCTCAATACTTTGTTGATGCACCTTTGGCAGCAATTACAGCCCCGAGTCATATTGAATATGATGCCACAAGCTTGGCACACCTGTTTTTGGGAATTTTTGCCCATTCCTCTTTGCAGTACCTCTCAAGCTCTATTAGGTTGGATGGGAAGCGACAGTGTACAGCCATTTTCAGATCTCTCCAGAGATGTTCAAAAGGATTAACGTCTGGGCTCTGGCTGGGCCGCTCTGGCTGGGCCATTGCTGCATTCATCTTTCCCTCTATCCTGACTAGTCTTCCAGTTCCTGCTGCTGAAAACCATCCCCACAGCATGATGCTGCCACCACCATATTTCACTGTAGGGATGGTATTAGCCTAGTGATGAGCGGTGCCTGGTTTTCTCCAAACGTAACGCCTGGCATTCACTCCAAAGAGTTCAATTTTAGTCTCATCAGACCAGAGAATTTTGTTTCTTATGTTCTGAGAGTCCTTCAGATGCCTTTTGGCAAATTCCAAGCAGGGAGTGGCTTCTGTCTGGCCCCTCTACCATACAGGCCTGATTGGTGGATTGCTTCACAGATGGTTGTCCTTCTGTAAGGTTCTCCTCTCTCCACAGAGGAACACTGGAGCTCAGACAGAGTGACCATCAAGTTATTGATCACCTCCCTGACTAAGGCCCTTCTCCCCCGATCACTCGGCTTAGATGACCGGCCAGCTCTAGGAAGAGTCCTGGTGGTTCCAACATCTTACACTTATTCCACTTATCTTCCACTGTGCTCATTGGAACTTTCAGAGCAGCAGAAATCTTTTGTAACCTTCCCCAGCCTTGTGCCTCGAGACAATCCTGTCTCGGAGGTCTACAGACAATTTCTTTGTCTTCATGCTTGGTTTGTGTTTTGACATGCACTGTCAACCCTGGGACCTTATATAGACAGGTGTATGCCTTTTCAAATCATGTCCAATCAACTGAATTTACCACAGGTGAACTCCAATTACGCTGCTGAAACATCAAGAATAATCAGTGGAAACAGAATGTACCTGAGCTCAATTTAGAGCTTCACGGCAAAGGCTGTGAATACTTATGCACATGTGATTTTTCAGGTTTTTTATTTTTTATAAATTTGCAACAATTTAAAAAAATCTTTTTTCACAGTCACTATGGAGTATTGTGTGTAGAATTTTGAGAAAATAAAGAAATTTAATTCATTTTGGAATGAGGCTGTAACAAAAAATGTGGAAAAAGTGAAGCGTTATGAATACTTTCAGGATGCACTATATATATATATATATATATATATATATATATATATATATATATATATATATATATATATATATATATATATATATATGTATATATATACATGTATATAATTTATGTTAGTTGCTTTAATTGACGTATACAGAATTTAAATCAAGATATTATGTTTTGTCTATTTTGCACATTTCATAGCATTTTAATGCAAGTTTCTGTAAAGTGTACTCACTTTCAAGCAAATAATGATCCAAAAAATATATATAAAAAAATATATTTTATGTTACTTTGATTTGATGTAAACATCTTAAGGCAGGTTTGTACACACTTTCAAGCAAATAATAATTCAAGACAGATATTTTAAAAATCATTTAGGACAACAGAGCCCTGTACTTTTTCTTTCCACAATAACACCATGCTTTTAATAACAAGCAACACACACAGCTATGCAAATTCACAACAAAAGAATCAACTGTGCGGCAGAAGTGTTTCCTCAACACTTGAGATTGCAGGGTTGAGAGGAAAAACACCCACACCATCTCTAGCAACACATGAATGAAAGAACTTTATCAATGTGTACAGTTTGCAGAAGAGGCTTTCGACTGCATTTGCCAACAGGGGTTTGGTAAACTTTCTAGTAAGTGTTCACACTCACAGTTTGGCTCTCTTGGTTAGTTTGGTCCCACCAAAACAAAAGCTGACAATTCTGGTTTACTCACATACACACATTTCAAGGACCTAAAATAAAGAAGGAAAAGACTTTGTCATGACATCTGTACTTTTGCAACAGAACTTATATCATCATACAGAGCATGTTATTTTTTATAAGCCAATGAACAACTTATTAAATGTGTACAGAAGTGAAAATTGTGAATTATTGCACACAAATCTGCTGCAGGAGATGCGTTTCTGAAGTACTGAACTCTATTGTAATTTGTAATGTTATTTTTAAAGGATTTAAAGATAAAATCAGGTCATTTTCTGGTATTTTATGGTTAAATCTTGAGATATCCTGTCCTGTTTTTGTCTGGTAAATGTGTGAGGTTTCTACACCGTGCCCTAACAGGGACATTCTAAAATGCTTCACATGAAAAAAGCTTAACATGGCTTAATGTACCTTAAAAACAAGCGGGGAAAATCACATTTCTATCAAATTTTACTCATGACAAACACTTTCTGATGTCAAAAGAATGAGCTCTTATTTTAGTGAGTGAAAATGTTCACGTTATGCGGTTAACTCATTATAAAAGGAAAAAGCTTAACATACCACAACAAGTGAGGCACACCATTTTTTTATTATTTTTTTTTATTTTACTTGTAATTAACACTAGCAAAGGATCAAGCCCTGATTCGGTGGATGAAGTTAACAACATGACATTAAGCGTTTTAGCCCCATTGAAGTCTATTACAAGAGCTTAATGTGATTTAACTTAACATTCTGAGACAATCAAATTTCTATAAAAATATAACTACTCATAAACACTTTCTGCTGTTAAAAGAACAAGCTTTTATTTTAGTATATCAAGTGAACAGTATCACTGTAAGCATTCTCCCTGTAGAAGTCCATTATAAGGGAAACAGCTTAACGTGGTTTTACATACCTTAACACTGACCAGGAAAACCCAATTTTCTGTCAAACTTTACTTGTGATTAACACTAACTATTGTCAAAAGTACGGGCCCTAATTCCCCCATAGATAAAGCCCCCCATTTAAGTCCACAATAAGGAAAGGCATAACGTAACTTTACAACAATCGAGGGAAACCAAATGTTAAAAAGGCTGTTCATAAGATCAAAGTTTGTGTTAATCACAAGTAAAATTTGATAGAAATGTGATTTTCTCCGCTTGTTGTTAAGGTACATTAAGCCACGTTAAGCTTTTTTCCTTATAGGGAGAAAAGGCTCTTTATCTATGGAACTGGGACTCGTTCTTTTTACAGTCATTAGGGTTGATTACAAGTAAAGTTTGACAGAATTTTGGGTTTCTCTGGTTAATGTTTAGGTAACGTTACATTAAGCCAGGTTAAGCTTTTTTCACGTTAGCGTTTTAGAATGTCCTCACTAACTGTATGTGGAAATGCTAATGCAGATGTGGATGCTAATATGATTACCTTATGCTAACTACAACAGGCTCAGGCTATAACTTACAGTAGTAATATTTTTACAAAAAAAAACTTGAATTTCTAATTTTTTAAGTTTTAATATTAAATACCAAACCAAAACATTTCTGTAGCTTTATTTACCCTACTGAAAATACCAGCTTAAACCAGCCTCGGCTGTTTGGCTGGTTTTAGCTGGTCGACCAGCCTGGTTTTAGAGGGGTTTTGGCCATTTCCAGGCTGGTTTGCAGTCATTACCAGCCTGGTTTTAGCTGGTCAGGCTGGGAGATGACCAGCTAAAACCAGCTTGACCAGCCTAGGCAGGCTGGGTGCCCAGCCAAAACCAGCTATGTCCAGCTTAAACCAGGCTGGTCAGGCTGGTTTTAGCTGGATTTAGCGGGTCATTTTCCAGCCTGACAAGCTAAGACCAGGCTGGAAATAGCTGAAAACCAGCCTGGAAATGGCCAAAACCCCTCTAAAACCAGGCTGGTCAACCAGCTAAAACCAGCCAACCAGCTTAGGCTGGTTTAAGCTGGATTTTTCAGCAGGGTATGCACTCACAAATTGTGCACGCGCAAATTCTGTCTGCAAAAAAACTTTACAACATGTTTCATTGGGTAAATTAAATGATTTATCTTATATATAACTTCGTTGGTGAGACAGTAGTTACTAGGGTAAATTCCAATTTTAGTTTTCTATTTAGCGACTCTCGTCGCCGCACATGTAATGTGTCTCCCCAATGAGGCTATGAGGGGTGCTTTTACGTGTGAAGTGTTTTGTGTCCACATAGAGGCAGTGTTGTGCAGGAGATTAGATCATGAACCTGTTTAGGAGCACTTTGGCTGTATATGCGTAATATTAGTTTATCTTAGTCGCTAATGTTACATTTCTTAGATCAGAATTGAAATTTGCACAACAAAAAGTGCATTTCTCAAAACCCATATAGCAAAACTTCATGGGTTAGCAGCAAAACTCAGTCTCTTGCTCAAAATCCTTAGTTCATCTCTCAAAAATTTCTGTCAATATACATGTCAGTGCCATTAGAATGACAAGTCATTGTGTATGGATAAGACAGTCAAATTAGTCATGTTGTCAATATAACACTGTATTCTTGAGGAGTGTTCTAATGTAAACTATGGCATTTTTATTTATTTTTCGCTGTTTGTACTGTAATTTGTTGCCAGATCATATCATTGGGACACAGAAAGGAAAACACAGCACTGCATAGCACAAAGGAAAAACAAAACAAAAGTAAAAATGTGAACACAGGATAATCTCCTTTGAGATGCACCTTCATTAGAGGAAGTCAAGATTCACCTGGGATAAATTTACCAATTGTAGAAAGATTAAGAAAATTAGTCTGATGGAAATGTATAGAAAAATGCATTATGACACATTATTATGACAATTGTTTAAACATTTTGCTTGTAAAGAGGACATTCCACCAGAAACCTACATTGTCTATCCCTGAAATAAAAACATAAATACACTGAATAAAAAGTTCATCCCAAAACTGTCTAAAATGGACTGATGGTTGATTTCTGTGAGTTGTTCTGTAAAGGAATAGGTCATTCATTTGGTTCTCAGACTTTTGTTCTTTATTAAAAACACTTTATAAATATACAAACTCTGTCATTGTCCTCAGCCCAATTGAACCTACAGCTTTAATAGTTTTGTTTTGCTAAAAACTGTGATTTAGAAAAAAAATATATCTACATCAGAAATAGCAAAGTTTAAGTTGCTATTATTCACAACAATCGATTAAAAACATGATATTATAAATAAATTCTACAAATAAATACTTTAAATATATAATACAAATAAATGTAAAATTGTCTCTGTGTTTCTGTCAGTTCTGTCACATTTGCATTAAATTTAACATAAAATGTGTGCAATACACCTTTAAGGCTATGACTCGGAAGTGACAGTGATCAAGGATGCGTTCTATCATTGAATTGTATGATTTTATGCTTGTTTTTGTATGATTTTTTTTGAGGATGACAAGCTTAAGTCAGGCCCTGTCACATTTTTATAAGTGAAAATGTACGTTTCTGATAGAATGTCTTAAAGACTATTGCTGTAAATGTTGTGGGGGTGAGACAATTCCACTAAGGCCAGCAGTGAATTGTACATAATCATTTGCATGGATGCACCAAAGCATTTGCAACTTGTTCAAAGGAATGAGAAACTGCATTTCTGATGTGCACAAGTGACACAATGATGTGAAGATTGAACAGGTAGTTTTGAGAATTTCAATTCTGATCTGAGAAATGCAACAAAGAGACTGAGAAAAACTGTAATTGTTTTAGAAGATGATAAATATATCCTAGCTTTTAATTCTGGATGCTATAAGACATTAAATGTTAAAACATAATGGTACATTGTAAATTTCTTTGCATTGTCATAGTCTAAATATGTATTTAAAAACCCTCACAAAAAAAAAATAAATTGCTTCAAGAAAATGTCATTTAATTTAATGTTTACTTCACTCCACTGATTGATATTTTAGCATAAGAAGAAATAGAAGAGATGATTAATTACCTGTATTTCCTTTGGTGAGCCTTTTTCGCTGCAATTCTTCAAATGCTGTCTGTCAGCTCATAGGTTTTGACTAACAAGAAGCTCAAGAATTCCTCAACTGTGTGTGTCCAAACCTGGAGCGAGCAGCAGTTCACTGTCACTGCATTTGGAGAGCATTGTGGACATTTCTCTCACTGGTGGTAAATGTGCGGGAGAATCACTCAAACACACTGACAGAGAAACTCAGAGATAGATAGATAGACAGATAGAGTACTCAGCATATACATACGAGTACTCCTCATTTTGAAAATTTATATTTTTATCCATTCCTCAATGAATATGGGTAATATATAGGTGCATTTGAACAAAACAGATTTATTAAAAAGGATAACACTTTTGTCACAAACATCTTTAAGAATGGAAAGATAATACATTTAAATTCATGCAAAATATTGCAAATGAAAATTACTAGTATAGTAAAAATTATATATATTTTTTCTCTTGATTTTTTTATTTTCGAAATTTGTATTTAATATTTTTCTATAACATATAAATTTGGGTTACTAATTTTTGAACCATTATTGTAAGTTATTTGGTTAGATTAGCTCCAGATTTGGCTTCAGTACTGACTAATCTAATGTATATGCACAAATATATTATTGTAAAGCATCCAATAGAAAATATAAATTTAAACTAAAGATTTGGGCGGCGGGGTACTCACATATGCTGAGCACTGTAGACAGACAGACAGACAGACAGAGATAGATAGATAGATAGATAGATAGATAGATAGATAGATAGATAGATAGATAGATAGATAGATAGATAGATAGATAGATAGATAGATAGATAGATAGATAGATAGATAGATAGATAGATAGATAGATAGATAGATAGATAGATAGATAGATAGATAGATAGATAGATAGATAGATAGACAGACAGATGAATAGACTAGAAGAATTATAAAACAATAGATGGATGGATGGATGGATGGATGGACAGACTGACAGACAGATGGATTGATAGAACGATAGATAGATTGACTGATGGATAGAATCATAAAATGATACACAGACAGTTGTGTGTGTGTGTGTGTGTGTGTGCATACATCTGCTTTCATCTTGCCCTCTGACGTCCCCTTTAGACAGTTTTCCAGTGTCTTTATGGATATCAGGCTGGTCAAAACAGCTTAACCTTTTTTGTGTGCGCCTTTTCTTTAACTCTCTTTTAAAGCTAAAATAATTGCAAACACGCTCGTTAGCTTTCTCAATCGTGTCAATGCGAATCCCGACGTGGTTTTATGCAAACGCTGAGCATCCAGCTGGTTCTCCTGGCGCTTTATTGGAGAAAAAGTCTTTACGCGTTTATCTATCAGTGAAAGCGCTCCATTCAAAACAGTATTTTAATTAGAGCCCGAGGTGAGCCGCCCATTGAGGACCACTTGATGCAAATGGATGGAAAGTGTCAAATGGGTAAAATCAAATGAATATGTTTCTCTGCGGCCTCAAGGAGCAAAAGATATGCCAACAAATATCTATAATTGGTGTAAGTCAAAGCCTCATTCATCTCATTTGCAGAGCATCAGAGATTTTGATTTGATTTATGTATTTCTGTGTGGCTTTTTGTTATTGCGTTTTTGACTGTGTGTGTCAGACCAAATGAACACGCTCCCATCCCCCTTGTCTCTTTGTTACGGACCCTTCGCCTCTGGTCTGTGTGAGTGTGTGTGTCTTTTGTGAGGACGTCCCGTGTCTCTATGGCAGCCCAGATGAGGTTCAGTGAAGGCAAGACATGTGCCGTCTGGAGGAGATGGACAGGTGTGACTGGACTCTCTTTTCAATGGGCTTTATATGAGATATATGCTGAGATAAATCTCTATTACAAAAATGAAGACTGTAGTACATACAGTTACTATCCCCCCAGTATATTTTTCCCCTAAAGTCTGTTTAACAGAGAGATTTTTTTCAACACTTCTAAATAATTTCTAAACATAATAGTTTTATTAACTCATTTCTAATAACGGATTTATTTTATCTTTGCCATGATGACAGTAAATAATATTTGACTAGATATTTTCAAGATACTAGTAATCAGCTTAAAGTGCCATTTAAAGGCTTAACTATAGGTAACCTAGGCAAGTAATTTTATAGCGATCGAAAAATATATATTGCTTAAGGGGGCTAATAATATTGACCTTAAAATGGTTTTAAAAAAATTAAAACTGCTTTTATTCTAGCCGAAATAAAACAAATAAGACTTTCTCCAGAAGAAAAAACATTATAGGAAATACTGTGAAAATTTCCTTGCTCTGTTAAACATAATTTGGAAAATATTTGAAAAATAAAAAATAAATAAAAATCACAGGAGGGTAAATAATTTTGACTTCACCTGTATAAGACGAAAATTTTTAGCCCCTACTGTGAAACTGAATTTTTTTCAGGTTTTTCTAGTGATGTATAATGTATGATACATTTTAAAAACAAATGATAGTTTTAGTAACTACTATAACCACTTTGTCTTTGCTGTAATGACAGTACAGCATATTTTTAGTTATTTAATAAGATACTATTCCATTTTCTTTTCGGCTTAATCAATTTATTAATTAGGGGTTGCCACAGCGGAATGAACCGTCAACTAATCCAGCATATGTTTTACGCAGCGGATGCCCTTCCATCTGCAACCTATCACTGGGAAACACCCATACACTTGAATTCAAACACATACATACACTACAGACAATTTAACTTACCCATTTCACCTGTAGCTCTAGCTCGTCTTTGGACTTGTGGGGGAAACCGGAGCACCCGGAGGAAACCCCCACTGGGAGAACATGCAAGCTCCACACAGAAATGCCAACTGACCCAGACGATGCTCGAACCAGTGACCTTCTTGCTGTGAGGCAACAGTGCTACCCTTGTTTCAATTAACTGGGGAAAAAAATGAGAAAATCAAAATATATGAGAAATAGCATCCCATCATCATTCAACGACGTATTTATGTTAAAATAATTATTTATTATAGGTGGGCATAGATACATTTTTTAAATCTAGATTAATCTCACTGTAATCTTGTAATTAATCTAGATTAATCTCACTGTAATCTTGTAATTAATCTAGATTAATCTATATTAAAATGGCTCATTTGAATTCTGCCGAAGGCATTCAGAATATGTGTGCTACCCAAATAATGACTAATATAAGTCTTTGAGAACGGGTTTCTCAAACCAGGTGGTGCATTAGACCAGGTGCTCATCTGCTTGAGAAACTGTTCTACTATGATAATTGGTGATGAAAATAAATTATGTTTAATAAGATGTACTTGTGTTTACTAACTGTTTATTCACTTAAACATGAATTTTGAATTGTAGGCCTATATAAGCTCGAAACAGCAATTTTTGATTACCTTAATGCGACTAAAGTCATAACTGAACTAAACAGAAATGGAATTAAGTCTAATACCCCAGTTTGTAACGGGGGGCATGAATGAAATGTTCACAAGTGAATGTGAAACTGCTGAACTGCAGTTAGTCACCCAAAATTACAGGAAACTCTTACATGAAAGCACTTAACGTAAACACCTTTATTATATTATTGTCTATTAAGGCAAATAACTAGATTACAGATGTCCATGTAAACCATACTTGCCAGCATTGTCTCAGAAAATTTGGGAGACCGGGGGGAACGGGAGGGTGTGTTCGGTGATGAGGTCTCTGAATAACACTGTTGAGAACCGGGAGAGGATAGTAACTGTACTGATGTGTTAGTATTATGCACAGGGTTTTGGGCAGCCGCTGCAATCGGATACTGTACCAAAGTTGGCGACCTGGGGATGTTACAAACTGTAACAAAAAAAAAAAAAAGGGGAGGGGGGGGGGGTTGAAATTACGGAAGTTTTCCGGGAGAAATAACTGTTGGGATTAAGTACAGTTTTCACCCAAAGAATGACCAGTCTGTCAGATGAAGACGAGCCGGAGTCAGAGATTCAAATAAATAAATAAAGTTTACTGAAGATAGTTTGCAGTTTCATCAGCAGAAGCTAGCTTCAACACTCGAAAATGAGTTCCTAGGCTGCTCAATTCCACTCAAGATGGATTGGAAGGTATAAATCCGAATGCTTCAGTCCCCCCTTTATGACCGACGTGGAAAACTCCGCTTCCGGTCAACCAGTGAGGTCACTATAGAGAGTGGAAGTAATGACTCATGCTCCCTTAATAAGGTCACAGAGTTTCTTCGCCCCTTCTTGGACAAGCCGGAGCCTAAAAATTCCGGTCCCCAAGCTAAGGGCTCTTCCACCCTCCACTCACAACAGGAGTCCATGTAGTCATCAAGCCATCCAGCTTTGAAGACGGTTCGTCAGTGTCAGCAAACGTTTCTCATCATTGCTGGGATTAAGGGTCCTGCAAGCAGAAGCCCTAATGGTCCTCCAGAAGCAAACAACGCATACTTCCTAACTTTCATCGATACATCCTCTGATGCATCTACAACTTGCTCCAACTCTAAATCTAAACATCCAGTCTAATTCTAAGACTCAGAGTTCCTCTGATCAGACACAAAAAGTCATCCACTCGACCAAAGCCACAACAGGATTTAAATTCATGACTTCCAAAAACATCTTTATCTTCACCAGTCTCAAAACATTCGTCAGCATGTTCTGTAACTTCAGTTTAGGATAATGAAACATTTTTACACTACCAAAAATTAAACATGACAACAGCACAATAGTCCAAATGAGCACCATTACCATGTTTAATTATCACCTTGCTGAACTCCATGGCAGTCAAGTCCACTTAACAAAATATCTTTTCACTCAAATAATGACTGGATTGTAGTGCAACACATTCCTCTGTATCATTAGTGGGAAGTGTGCAAGCACCCTTGGCTTGGCTACAGTGAGCCAAATTCACCTTCACAGTTAACAAATATCAACTATTATCAACAGTTAACTAATATCAAATCCACTCTCTGGAAGCCGGGCTAAATGAATAAACACTGTTATTGCACTCCTGACAATGAGCCAGACCCTCAGCCACCTCAAAGAGACTAGATAAAGATATAACTTCTTAAAGACCAAGAAAGATGTAATGGTTTTTACAAAACTATTAAACCAATTCATTATCATGCAAGCAGAGGGATTGTGAATCCATTTCTTTTGTTCCCACTTTTTAGGGGTTTAACACAGTTTTAGTCTAATTCAACAAAGATCAAACATAAGTAACTCAATCATCGTTTAACAGAAATGAGACTAAACCTTATAATTATCTTCTCAACTTGTAGTATTGTATCATTTTACTTTACTCTGACTAAACCATTCAACATAATCAGAAAGAGACAATATGATCTGGTATAAAATTCATTTGATTCTTACTGTCTGGTCAATTATAAATGCTCACAGGTTATCTATCTGCTCAAACTTTTGATTATTTGAAAATCTTTCATATTTGACAGTAAAACCTGTTTGAAAGCATTACCAATTGAACAAGAACAGACTGATTTAACACATCCATATGTTCTATTACCACATATAATCAAGACTCTCGCTTGGATATGGATTACTAAATTTTCATTCAAAGACAGTCTAAGTTTCTGGAAAACATAAGTGAGAAACATTTTCAAACAGCACTGTCAGTATTCACAACATTAATATTAACTTGACTGCTTCAAAATTCTTTTAAAGCTCATGGTGCCTTTTTCTAATTTAATGTTCATTTTCACAGCAGCAGAATAAATACTGAATTCTTACATCAGCTATTTAACATTTAGATTCAAACATTTTCATTCAACTTTATATCTCTGCTTTACGCGACATCCAAACAATTATGTTCCTCTGCGATTGAGAACACACACATACACACACAGAGAGTGATTTACTGCTGCATTTGGCTTTAACAAACATTACTTCAACTCAATTCTCTGCTTATTTTTCCTACGCTAGAGTGAGGATGCTTTCTGAACTATTGTGGTTAGTGACTTATAGCCAATGTCACTGTTTAAATACCATCAAGTCTAAAATATTTACCTTTAATATTCAGATAGCAAAGAGTCAACTGTAATTAACCTTTGAACTCTCAGTGAATTTAGACATGTGTTTGTAACCTAATATGGATGGCAGTCTTCAATTTCACAGCTATAAGCTAATAAACCCTTTTTTTAGTTATTATTCCAGAGAGTAATCTAAATCAGGAAAAGAAGTCATCATTAACCATTGCAAACAGAGCCAGATAACCCATCTATTTAAAGCTCATCTCATGGTCTGCATCATCTTTTCATCAGATTCACTCATCATTATTAACTTCTGTAAAGTTTGATATTTCACTTAGACAATCTGTAATGATTTAACACTCGTTCCAGAGGTTAGTGACAATATTCATACGACAGAGACAAATCATTCGCCCAGGACAATAAGCATTATTGTACCATAGATACAGTATGAATATTGTGACAGCTCATAATAAAGCTGCTTTAGGTGTTGAACTCACACAAATTTATTCTTAAATTTCTCTGTCCAGTCTCACCTAGTTTTACATATTCTTTTATAAGTTTTCCTGTTCATAGTGAATGTCTTTTCTAAGACAGTCAGCAGGGTTGTTTTGTTTTCTTAATATCATTGCTTATTTTGGTTACACAATGAGAAACAGGATGATAAGAAAAGGATAAACGTTGATCCATGCTGAGACAGATTGGAAGGTATAAATCCGAATGCTTCATAACAAAATGAGATGGTTGCGGGAGATTTGTCTGAAATACAGGAGACTCCCGGGAAAAATGGGAGTGTTGGGAGGTATGATGTAAACGTAGTCAGTAGTGTCTTCGAAGTAAGTAAAAGATCCAGAAGGGCATCCTGCTGATTTGATTCAGAAGGGCCCTTTTTTGTCAGACAGCTCACTGGTCAGGTATACATCCGCGCCAAAATATCAAGGTCAAAGTCATCACAGCTTGCGTAGAATAGACCCAGCTCTTTGAAACTAGATTAACGGCGATATTTTTTTTAAGAGTCTCCCTTTAATGCAGCACGTTAACGCCAATAACGGCCCACCACTAGTATTTATTAAAACACACAACAGAATGAAAAAAATATACTAAACTGTATATAATACTTAAATAATTTATAAATTCTTAAAGGATAACGGCAAGAGTAAAACGATTTAAAATAGCAATTAATACATATTTTGGGGCCTTTTAATACGTTGTCAAATCATTCTCAAGATCTCAAAACTCAGGTCTACTAAAGGACGTTGAGCCTTCTCATTTATGGCTCCTAAACTCTGGAATAGCCTTCCTGATAATGTCCGAGGCTCAGAAACACTCTCACAGTTCAAAACTAGATTAAAGACCTATCTTTTTAGTAAAGCATACATGCAACGCATCACATAATTGTATTATGCATGAGTGTGCTCCACGTAGGTGAGCGGGCTTGACAACCTCCTGTTGGACACATTTTTCCGATCTTAAGGCACCAGATATTTTGTTAGAAATACTTATAGGCTTTATACGTTTGTTTTTATGTTTGGCTATACATCTCCTATTTTCATTTATAGTGCTTCATTTTCACATTGACATTTAATATCTCTTGCTCAAATATGATTAAACAGCAGCTATGCTTATTGTTTTCGTTGTTTTCTATTTCCCCCTGGGGATGCCCATCCCGAGGCCTACAGATATTGTGCAGCACCATTGAAGAGATGTGAAGAGATGAATGCCAACCATCGAGGACTTCGAGGACAACACATACGCTTAATACATGACTACACTTCATTAAACATGTACACAAAGACATCACCTACAGTTGAAGTCAGGATTATTAACCCCCCAGTTTATTTTTTCCCCAATTTCTGTTTAACAGAGAGCAGATTTTGTTCAACACATTTCTAAACATAATAGTTTTAATAACTCATCTCTAATAACTGATTTATTTTAGCTCTGCCATGATGACAGTAAATAATATTTGACTAGATATTTTTCAAGACACTTCTATACAGCTTAAAGTGACATTTAAAGGCTTAACTAGGTTAATTACATTTACTAGGCAGGTCAGGGTAATTAGGCAAGTTATTGTATAACGATGGTTTGTTCTGTAGACTATCGAAAAAATATACAGCTTAAAGGGGCTAATAATTTTGACCTTAAAATGGTGTTTAAAAAATTCAAAACTGCTTTTATTCTAGCCAAATAAAACAAATAAGATTTTCTCCAGAAGAAAAAATATTATCAGACATACTGTGAAAATTTCCTTGCACTGTTAAACATCATTTGGGAAATATTTAAAAAAGAAAAAAATGCAATGGGGGGCTAATAATTCTGACTTCAACTGTTTATGCTATACAATTACAGGTTAATGATGCCTGTTTATTATAACTTATATTTGATTGTAACTTTAACTTAATTTGATTGTAATGCAATAATGTGCACCTTTAGTGAAGCTGCTTTGAAACAATAATTATTGTAAAAAGCTCTGTACAAAAAAACTTCAGTTGAATTGAATTCATGTTGTGGCAAGACTGTGTGTGAATGATAATCAATACCTTTTTTTTTTATATCAAAAAGAAACTATGAAACATTCTAACATGCCAGCAAAAAAGAAAAATATAAGAATTTTCATCAGCATCTCTACTTTTTGTCTATATTGATTCACACCCATGTAAACAAAGAAATTCTTTTAATGCGGCTGTACATTCACTGCTTTCTAGCACTTTACCCTGACCACTGACGGATCTGCCGGGATCTACATTGATGCCGTTTAACAATATATGCAAGCCCAAAACACTGAGTCTGCTTTTATATATGTCATGTAATTAAACAAAGCATTTGGAGCCTCTCTAAGAGCACCGATTTTCCTTTTTTTCCCCTCTGTTCGGCCTTGATGCAACAGTGTTCAATGCCTGCGTGAAAGCAAAAGCATTCTGAAGAGGAACTTTCTTGTCAAGTTCTTTCAGCTGAGATGAAACATTTCAACATTTTGCGAGGAGAAACAAAAATGTGTGCACCTGCAGAATGTGCCACATACTTCAATGACAATCGTGTAGTCTTATGTGAATGTTCTCCTTCAGTTCTTTAGTCATGCAATAAGAAAGTTTCTTTAAATAAAATATTAATAACTTCACGTTTTCATTCATCTCTCAATTCCCTTGAGTTTCTTGTCTAGTGTCTCCTCTGTCATACGGATTAAAAACTAATGTAGTGTAGCTGCACATTATTAGTTATTTCCACTATGGATGATTACAATTTGAATCCAATTAATTATGAGAGATATTAATTATTATTAGCTTATCATACATTTATTACATTGATTTAAATGAGAATTACTGGAATTTTTTTTTTGTTCACCAATATCTTAAACATACATAGGCTTGATTAAAAAATGTATAGATAAAAAATGTGTTATTTTTATTGTATATTTGTTATTTCATAAATTTATCCATAACTGATGAAATTTTTTAAAACTGATGTAGTGTGTTAGCCACGAACCTTATTTAAGCGATATAACTAAAATCCCATTGAAAAAACCCATTGATTTGGGACAAGGGAACTGGAACTGCTAAAATGCTAACTCGCTTCCGGTTTTTGCATACAAATTGATTTCATAGTCATAGAGTGGAGGATCTATGACGTCAATTTGTATGAAAAAAACCCGGAAGTGAGTTAGCATTTTAGCAGTCCTGGTTCCCTCGTCCTAAAGTCAATAGGGTTTTTTTAAATGGGATTTTAGTTAAATCGCTTAAATAAGGTTTGTGGCTAACACAAACTCAAGATACTTTCACATTTTATTCTACGACATAAAACACATCAATTACATCACACTCTTAATTTCTTAGGACTACAGGCGGTGTCGGAGACATATACAGTTGAAGTCAGAATTATTAGCCCCCTATATTTGTTATTTCATAAATGTATCCATACCTGATTTATCCATAATTAATGAAATGTATCAAAACTAATGTAGTGTAGCTGTAGCTGGTTATTTTTAGTTATTTCAACTATGGATGATTAAAATTTTAATCCAGTTAATTATGGGAGGTATTGATTATTAGTTACTCATAAATTTATTACATTAATTTGAATAAGAATTACTGGAAATTAGATTCTTTTTGCTCCAATATCTTTAACTAACATATATAGGCTTGATTAAATATGTATAGAATTTTTTTAAAAATTTTTATTGTATATTTGTTATTTCATAAATTTGTGCATAACTGATTACATTTTTCCAAACTGATGTAGTGTGTAATGTGAGGGGATGCTGACAACTAAGTTAAGGTACCAAATGCAGATTTATTATGAGAATAGTCAGGCAAGTAATGGTCAACAGGGTCAAACAGGTACATATAGGTAATCCAGAGTTGTGGTCATAAACAGAAGAATGGTCAAAAGGCAGGCAGCAGACAGAATAAACAAAAAAACAAAGCGAGGGTCAAACACGGCAAGAAAACCGTGTTATAAAGTTACAGAAACAGATAACAAAACTTAGAAATGAAGTGTGTGTGTGTGTACTGTTTATAAAGTCCATCTAATCAGTTCACGAGCAGCTCTCAACTGTGTGTGTATAATCAACTGAATGAGGAACATGTCTGTGGTGCATGACTGGATATGTAGTTCTTTAAAGTGGCAGAGTAGTTCTTCAGCGATCTGCACAGGCTGGTCGCTGGTTATCATGACATAGTGTAGCTGTGGCTGGTTATTTTAATTTATTTAATCTATGGATGATTAAGATTTGATTCCAATTCATTATGAAGATGTAATGTAGCTATAGCTGGTCATTTTTATTATTTAATAACTATGCTATAATATTTTTTAACTATTAAACCGCAATATATAGGCTTCATAAAAAATATGTTAGCATTATCTTTATTGCATATTTGTTATTTTGTGTATTTATCCACCACTGATTAATTAAATGAATGTGTTAAATCCACAGCCATAATTTAAATATTTTAAGCTGTGTTCAGACTTGACTTTCATGTATTGTTTTATTTTATGAAATGATATTCCTGCAATATGAAGATGTAATGTAGCTATAGCTGGTCATTTTTATTCATTTAATAACTATACTTTAGCTCTTGATTACAAAAATATAATTAATTATAGGATGTAGTGATTTATTAAATCACATATGATCACAATTAATCACATATGAATTTGAATTCGAATAAAGAAATGACTTAAGAGAAAAAATGACTGGAGTTTTTTTTTGCATTAATATCTTGAACTGCAATATATAGGCTTTAAAAGCGAAAAGCGTTCTGGATTCATAAATTAAAATCACTTACACCAAGAGGAATAATCAAGGAATTGAATCTTTTCGAAACCCTCCTGCTTGTGTGTTTCCCGACTTCCTCCGTGTTTAATGTTCTTCACCAGTCTCCGGTTCCATCCCATCATCTGGTCCACTGCTCATCTACACAAGATAAAGATTATACCTGTTCACTACATTCCTCATAAACTCTAATAAACTGCTATTCATACTCACAGCTCTGGTCTCGTCCCCTTTCTGTGACAACTTTACTGTAGCTCTTGATATTTAAAAAAATCTAATCAATTATGGGATGTATAGTGACTAATAAATGCAATTAATCACTTATTTATTAAAATAAAGAAATTATTAAAGACAAAAATGACTGGAGATTTAAAAAATGGCACTAAATAGGCTTAATTTGTATTGTATATTTGTTATTTATCCATCACTGATTAATTAAATGAATGTTTTAAATCGACAGCTGTAATTTAAACATTTTAATATCTTGTCAGACTTGACTTTCATGTATTGTTTTAACTTATGAAATTATATTACAGCATTATGGAGATGTAACATAGCTATTAGAGGTCATTTTTTATTTATTTAATATCTATACTATTCTAAATTATAGCTCTTGGAATTTAAAATAAAATTGTATTAATTATAGGATGTATACACTCTAAATAAATACCAGGTTATTCCAACTCAGTTCTGGGTGTAATAGGGACTAACCCAACTGCTGGGTTAATTTTCTAATTAAATTAATAGGACCAGATTTAACCCAATGTTTGGGTTAGTCCATATTTTACCCAATTTGAGTTTAAATGACCCTGCATTTTTTATTATGTAGTGATTTATTAATCCAACGAATCACATTAATTCGAATAAATATCGACTAAAGAGAAAAATTACTGGAGATTTTTGTTTGTATATTTGTTATTCTGTATATTTATTTATCCATCACTGATTAATTAAATTAATATGTTAAATCCACAGCCATATTTTAAATATGTTAAGGTCTTGTCAGACTTGACTTTCATATACAATTTTATTTTATGAAATGATATTCCTGCAATATGAAGACGTAATGTAGCTATAGCTGGTCATTTTTATTTATTTAATAATTTATTTAACTAAACTATACTACATTGTAGCTTTTGATATTTAAAAAAAAATCTAATTAATTATAGGATGTATAGTGATTAATGCAATTTATCCCAAATTAATCATAAATTAATTTGACTACACTATTAACAAATAAATGCAATCAAAAATTCTTGTCAAGATATGCTTTTGTGTTACTGTTTGTTTGCTTTTTTAACCAGGTTTCAACTATTTTTTAGGTTATTCAAATTTTATTTTATGTTTTAAACCTAGATCAGTTTAATAGATGTACAGTAAGTTGAAAAGACTTAATTTGATTGAACTTAGAAATTTAAGGCTGCAACAATTCTTACAGTGATAAGAAATTACCACAGAACAATAGAAATCGAATAGAAAGATAGTAAGAGAAATTAAATTACCACAGAAAAACACATGCAAAACAATGCATACAAAAGATATCTCAATTTTAGGGGCATATAACGGCGAAAAATAGGGTTAATTAAAAATGAAGCATTATTTTTTCATTGTATATTTGTTATTTCATAAGTTTTTTTCCATAACAGATCAATTAAATTACATATTTTTTCTAAATATTTCTCAAGCGAGGCTTGAGATGAGATTTTTCAACAAATGATAAAAACCTAAAAGTTTTAATAACTAATTTCTGTCGATTTTGCCATGATGACAGTACATATTATTTTAGCAGTTCTTTTGTAAGATGGTATTCAGCTTGAATTCCCAAATACAGGTGTGCCACGCTTGTGGCATCATATTCCAAAAGACTTGAGGCTGTAATTGCTGCCAAAGGTACAGCAACATAGTATTGAGCAAAAGCTGTGAGTACTTATGTACATGTGATTTTTCAGGGTTTTTGTTTTTTATAAATTTGCAACAATTTAAAAAAATCTTTTTTCACATTGTCATTATGGGGTATTGTGTGTGGAATTTTGAGGAAATAAATGAATTTAATCTATTTTAGAATAAGGCTATAATATAAAAATGTGGAAAAAGTGAAGCGTTATGAATACTTTCCGGATGCACTGTACATTGTCATTCTGGCATTATATAATGAGTGGCATAAAATGGTCTTAAAATGACAATTATATCGTTTATTGCAATAAATTTTGATGCAATATAATAAACCACAAAAAATAGACATCGTGACTGGCTTACTTTTGTCCATCCTTCATTAACGCTTTGTTGCATGAAAACCAGCAGACCTTTAATAGAATATTCTCAGGCTTCATAAGCAGCCACGAGTCTCCTCACTCCATTGTACAAAAAAAAATTCAACTTTCATTCAAAAATACTGAAAGCATGGTTACTCTGATGTACATGCAGACGGCACAGCGGTCTCTTTTCACGATGAAATCTCCAAATCGTGCTCTGCGCAAACACAAAGACGTACCCTTCAAGCGCACGCAAACATTTGCAGTAAAAAAACAGCACATTGAAGAGTGTTGCACCAACAAACAGGGGGGGAAGAGTCAGCTCACCAAGACACAATAATTTTTTTGATTTGCACCTGTTGCGGCGTAAATTTGAGGAATATGTAGAGCGCAGATCTTTCATCGGTTAATGAGCGCGCTTGTAGAAAGGATCCTCGAGCTGGCGAAATCCTTTTCATCCCGTCTCCTGCCCTGCCTTTTGTCCCGTCCTGCTCACCTACAGCAAACGCACTATATGAGCATTCAATTAAAGTCTTTGGAGGAGGCAGGAAAAATGCTGGCTAAGAAAAAAAAACAAGACTATTCTTCTGGAAGGACATTGAAAAGGCTTGAAAAGGGTCTTAATTAGGAGATATGTCTAGATGGTTAATTAAGACAGGGCCAGGATAGCGATATCGGTACGTCAATGAACAGATTCTCAGATGATCCCAAAGCTAAAATGTGAGAAATGTTTTTCAAATGCTGTATTTAGGGGCATATAATGATGCCTTTCATAGCGGCAGAATGAATGACCTGTCTGACTTGACGCTGATGAATACCGAGTCCTCGGCAACTGTAATGTATTCCTCAAGAAAAAAAAGTCTCTGCTGCCCACAGAGGCCAAAATCCACGTGTCCGTGCGACATCAGCATACTTAACGGGGTTTGGATGATAGGTAGATGTTAATTAATACAAATACCAGCACTAACGAGCTAATTATGGGCTTCTCGAGCATCTCCGA